>NC_056735.1:1037439318-1037484318 GCF_019279795.1 Protopterus annectens
ACAGACCTATTGCATCTGCATACCCAACACATAAACACACAAAAACATACTCGGAGGCTCTAAATAAAAATCTGCCTAAACAGCAAAGACCTCCTAAGCAGATATCCAAGCAACAGCCACCCCTCAACAATACCCATGAATCACATATCTCACAAAATCAGTGTGCCTCACAGTCACAGCCCTTAAGGCCAAACAACACACCAAATACACTTGTTATATGGGACTCTATTGTCCGGCACAATCACGTCCCGCTCACCAGAATGAACAAGGAGGAGGTCACTGTAAGCTGTCTGTCGGGTACCAGGATCCGCCACATAACACAAGCACTCAGGTCACTCCAAAGCAAGTATAAGTATGACTCCGTCATTGTCCATGCTGGTGTGAATGACCTGAGATGTATCTCCCTGGACTACATAAAAAGAGACATAGAGGAGTTCTCTGACCATGTAGCCCAGGCTGGTATGACCCTGACCTTGAGTAGCATCTTGCCCTCACCAAGAATGATGCCACAGTATAAAGACAAAATGATCAGTTTCAACAATTGGCTAAAGTATTGGTGTCATTCAAAGGGGATCCAGTGTCTGTCAGCCTGGGATGACATGCTCGACAAGCCACGTTGCTTCGCTAGGGATGGCTTGCACCTGTCACCCTTAGGCTTTTGTATACTGGCCAAGGCTCTTGCCACCCCCATAGTGCCTTTTTTAGGAAAGGCTCAAAGGACAAATCCACCTCCATAGACAACCCAAGGATAAAAAAACTAAAGGTAATGCTACTCAATGCCAGAAGTCTAAACCTCAAGATGCACACACTCGAGGCTCTCCTCAGTATGGAGAAAATCGATGTCTGTGCAGTAACAGAAACCTGGTTCAAGGCTCTTGAGAGCACCCCAGCACTACCAGGTTATAACTCATACCATGCGTTTCAGCCCCAAAACTTGGACCGAAGCACAAAAGGAGGGGGAGTATCTATATTCATCAAAGATACCTACACCTCCAGGTTAGTGGCACTGCACGAAGCATCGGAAACCATCCATGTGCAACTAACAGCGGGCAAAACTGCCTTTCAGTTTGTAGCTTGCTACAGAACACCCTTGCTATTACAGGAACCCCACTTGGCATTCCTGAGAACACTGGAGAATATGAAGGTCTCTCCAAACACTATGTTATTGGGTGACTTCAACTACCCAAACATTGACTGGGAAAACTACTCAAGCCCAAACACCCTCGCCCAATGGTTCCTTGAATTTATAAACTCTAACGCAGTGGAACAACTGGTCACCACTCCCACAAGAGGGAACAACATATTGGACCTGGTCATCACCAACATGGGAACTCTGTGTTCCACACCAGAGGTAAACCCCTCATTGGTAAGATCAGACCATAAACAAATTTCCCTGGCCATCCATATCCCGTCCTCACCCCCAGCCAAGGAAATCACTGTAAAGAATTTCTCAAAAGCCAACTTTGCACTTCTCAAGACTGAGGTGGAATCCTTCAAAGCCCCTGGGCCAGAGGATAATACAGCCCAATCCGGAGAATCCTTTACAATTGCATTCTATGAGCACCTGCAGGAATGCATGGATCGTGCTATCCCAAATAAAACCAAGACTCACTCCTCCAAAAACAGGAGACTGATCTGGTGGACCCCGGCCATAAATAAGCTATACAACAGAAGGAGGAAGCTACTACATGACAGAGCAAAATCCCAAAAAGAGAAGGCATCTCTGATCAGTATTAGCAAGAAACTTCGAACCCTCATAAAATCATCAAAGGCCAGTTTCGAAAGAAAAATTGCCCTAGACACTAAAGATAATCACAAGGCCTTCTTTAGTTATGTCAGGAACATGGGCGGAAACTCCCAGATATGCTCTGAATTGTTGCATAATGGTACAAAATATACTGAACCTACAGACATAGCCAACATCCTGGCAGACAGATTCAGCACAAACTTCTCCCCCCTTCCGCCCCAAAGGAGCAAATGCCTATCCCAACTGAATGTAACCTCCCTGACAACACAGATGCACAGGTGAAAGCTGCCCTCTCCAAAGCAAAAAACACAGCATCTATGGGACCAGACGGTGTCCCAGGCTGTGTCTTACATGAGCTCCAAGAAGAACTGAACCCTCACATTAAGTCACTGTTCAAACTTAGCCTTACTACAGGATATGTACCCAAAGAATGGCATACAGCTACAGTGGTCCCACTCCACAAAGGTGGTGCCACAACGGGCCCTGGAAACTATCGCCCCATAAGCCTGACTAGTCTGGTCTGTAAAGCTATGGAGCATATTATCATGGAACTCATAAACAAAGACATTGGGAGCCTCCAGACACTGGACCCTACCCAATTCGGCTTTGTTAAGGGCAGATCTTGCCACTTAAACCTAGTTGATTTCTTTGAAACAGTTACCAAAGCCACAGATGAGGGCAAGGTAGTCCACACAGCCTATCTGGACCTCGCAAAAGCCTTCGACACAATACCCCACTCGGGCATCATAAATAAGCTTACCAGCTTAAATATCAACCCCTATATCACAAGATGGGTTGCAAACTGGCTCAGAGATAGAACCCACATGGTCAGAATCGCAGGTGCCGTGTCCGAATCCAAACCAGATACAAGTGGCATCCCACAGGGCTCAGTTCTGGGACCTCTCTTGTTCGGTATATACTTCTCTGAGGTTCAGGCTAACATGGGGGGATTATGGCTGACAAAGTTCACAGATGACTGCAAACTGGGGGCCATAATCAAATCTCCAGCTGACACAAGCATCCTCCAAAAGGGTCTCACAGATACGGATGCTTGGTGCCAGAGCCACGGCCTCAAGCTAAATGCTAAAAAGTGCATAGTCATCCCCTTTGGGAAAAACAAGGTGCCCACAAATTACCACATAGGTGGTAATCCATTAATCTGGAAGAAGTAATTAGAGATTTGGGGACCAACATAGATAGTAATCTCTCCTTTGATAATCACGTTGCCAAAGTGGTTATAAAGACCTTCTATATAGCCCACCTTATCACAAAAGGGTTCCCATCTAGATCAAGAGAGGTCATTGTGCCCCTCTACTCATCACTCATCAGGCCCATAATTGAATACAATGCCCCTTTTGGGACGTACCTTACCCGACACCTGCAGCAACTGGAGAGACCTCAAAAGTACCTCACCAAGAGGATCATGGGCTACAAACAGATGTCCTATGCAGCTCGACTAAAGAAACTCCAGCTCTACTCAGTTGCTTACCACCTACTCAGAGGCGATCTATGCCTGACATACAAAGCCATGTCAAATCCAGAATTAATGGACATGCTCCACCTCAAAAAATCCAAGTCTCTTAGAGCTACACACTCCAGGGACCTAAACCTCAGCACAAAAATAAATAGGACATGCTGGAGGGACAGATTCATTTCCCAGAGGCTCCCCTCACTCTGGAATAGAATCCCAATTCATGTTAGACATAGCCCCTCACTGACCATCTTCAAGTGAAATCTGGACGTGTGGATGGGAAATCACAAATTCATCCCTGGGATCTCTTCTGTGTCCCTGCTAGACAGAGGCACAGTAAACTAATCTTAAAAGGGTACCTTCTGTGACCTAATTTACAGAGGCACAGTAGGCTAATCTAATAGGGAGGCGGAAGCCAAATACACTCTGGCTAGGCTTATAAATGCCCTAGGGCAGATAGCCAAGTATCTACCTATGAACCTATGAACTCCTATTTACATTTTTGCTACCATTATACAAGAAAATTTAGTTTTCTTTGAAATCACTTTGGAATAAGTTTTCAAATGTATATTGAAAGCTAAAAATAATACTTCTGTCAGACCAGACAGCATTTTAGGCAGCAATCTCATTACTGCTAAGTATCTACTATCCAAACATCTACTTAATCTGTTCAGCTTCAGTCTATTCATAGGTTTCTGCCTGTGGCCGGAAGAATAGCCACTATGACTAAGCCCATCAGCCTCACCACCCTTATATGAAAAATGTATGCAGACGTAGGCAACTTAACTGATATCAACCCAGATCAGTCTGAATTTGTAAAGGGGAGGTACTCTCTCCTAAGGTTGCTGAGGCTTTAGATAGTGTTTACCCAACCTGGCAAGGCTTTGGACCTATCCCACATGCTGATATTATTAAAAAGGTAGACAGACTTGATGTAAACCCTTACATTGTGCATTGGCTTGCAAATTGGTTATGGAACATTTTCCAGGCTGTGAAAATTGCTGGTACCCACTGCGAACATAAAATTTAATTAGTGGGGAAGGAATCAGCACTGGGTGATTGCTATTTATTTAGGAGCTATTTAAGCCAATAGTGTAGTTGACCACATTTGTTAATGGTTGCATGTTGGGTACTATTATGTGCTTATCCACTGATACTAAAGGGCTCTAGGAAGGGCTGAAACATGCATGTACTTGGTGTTCCAGAAACAGACTCAAGCTAAATGCATAGAAGGATTTGTCAAAAAAGCCGCTCCCACCTAATATGTTGGAAACAGCATTCCCCTTCAGACAGGCAATGAGAGACCTGGGTACTTATGTGGAGAACTTTCTCTCATTCGATCATCATGTTTCAACCATGTACAGGAAATTCGTCTAATTAGCTCAGCTAGTTTCCAAGGGAATAGTCTCATGATCTGAAATAGTCATCCTACCATTGTGCTCTTCCTTTGTCTGATCCATGGTTGAATACAGTGCCACCTTTAGGGTGTATTAACCCAAGCATATCACTCAAATGGAAAGATCTCCAAATTTTTTAAGTGAGAACATTAAAGGCTTTAAACACTTCATCTTACCTGAACAGATTACTTCAGCTCTTCTTAAACTTAGTAGCTTTCCAGCTGCTCTAAACTGACCAGTGTTTTGCTTTTTGAGTTTTAAAAGATCCAGTTCTCACAAGACCAGTGGCTCTACCCATACTAAAAACCTAAATCTACACCAACAAATTAACAAGATGTGATAAAGGGACCAGATGCAAACTTAATGTATTCTGAGGCTGTGGATTAAGTTACCTCTACAAGTACCGCTTTGACCACCTTTAAGGCTAGACTTGATGACTGGATGGGTAGACACAAATTTATACCAGGTTTATTATTTAAGGTCCTGCTCAGTCTGGTAGGTGAGCACTATTACGTCGTCAAAAGCATGACATGAACATTAAGTGTCTCTGCTTAACGGTGCATATGGCTAGGTATCTTATGGTACAATGATAGATCGATTAGGATTGTTTCCATGTTCCTACAGTTTGTATTGTGGAGAACCACAGGGTACTATTTAGGACCTGGTGGCATTAACTGCGCATCTGCTACCTCTGGAAGAACTTATGGGGGTGAGGTCTGTGCTCCCATTGTTAGGCAAATGACGGACAGCTTGTCTTCTCCTTTGCACCTACCTTGGGAGGGAATCAGAAATCACCTGACAGAATACTGTTGGAAGTAATCCAACGAAGATGACCACTCTGCAACCATACCTCTCAATTGTCTAGATTTTTGCAGAATGTATAGATTTTTGGCTCATACATTTGGTCTACTCCTCATAAAATCTGTGGTTTTCTGGAAAATTACTAGCATGATCTGAGGACTGAAGTCACTAAATAATGGAATACATCTGACTTTCAGACTTCAAACCCTCCAGAAAATGTATGTTAAACAAACCCTTTTAGTCTAGCAACTTTTTAAGTTTATAAGAGCAATATTTAAAATATGTCTCTATTTTTGGGCCTTTGTCCCCCCCATTTTGGCAGGCTTTGTCCAGATTTCTTGCACTGAGAGTTTGAGAGGTATGTCTGCAACCCAGCTAGAAGCCAACCTGAAATGGTTGTCTGTCATTCTCAACAAATAATAATTATGCTTAGCATCAACATTCAGGGGCAGTACAACAATGTTAACTGCTAGGGCTCAGATGTAGGCATAATAATTTTCTCAAATGATTATATTTCTAACAATAAATGACGAGTGAATTGATTTTGCCTTAACTTTCGTTCATTAGCTTAACATGCTACATATCTGTTCCAGAGCACAGTAGAGAAAATACTGTATGATCTGTTAACATGGACAGGACACTGACAGAGTGTTTAGTGATGTTATTTCTCATCTCCAAGGTCTGAGGTTCAGATCTGACATCCAGCTTCAGTCTGAGTGTAATCTACATATTTTCTTCATGTCTATATGTGTTTTCTTCCTACATTCTGAAGGTGTGCTACTGTATTTATTAAAAGAAAAATGCATAAACAGGATAATGACCCTTTCTCCTTGCTTCTCTCATCTTTGTCACAGCAGGACTAATCTGATTACAGAAATGTAAAACAAATTGTAAATAAATAAGTGACCAAGTATACTTTACAGACTGGATGACTGTTTTTTTAATTCCTCAATAATAGAACATGCAACATTTGTCACCATGACAAGCTTGATAGATAAATAACATAAACTGTGATAATCAAAGCTTATACTTTGTTTTGTAGCTTATGATTCAAAATTAGGCTAAAATATATAACACTTTCAATGTACTGTATAAACATTTAATGAGACTTACCTTAACTGCTACATTCTATTATTGAGGTTTTATCTGAATGAACATGATGCTAATGGGGAAATTTAAGTTATAGCAATTAAAATGATATGCAGATCAGAGAGACTGGAGTTTAGGATGACTATATTCTGCCTATTTGGTCTAGCCTAGAAGAGAGCAGAGAAAGAAAATGACTATGATTTCTACACTTAAAGTCATTATGGGTAAGGCAAGTAATATGTAGGGTTGGGGCATTTGGACTTGGGATGAGTTGCAATAGAGACAGTCACATTTCTAGGTCTGGAGTAGATGGCCAGATACCGCTTTCCTCATATACCTTTTATCCAAATGATACAGTACTTGTTAGTGTCTTTGAAATAACACATCTCCAGAACAGCATAACATGTGGCTTTTTCCTTTTTCCAGGTCTTTGTGCTGTAACATCTGGCTGCTTTTATGAACCAACAGCATACCATGTGAAAAGGGTGAAACTGCATTCTGAACCTACCGCTTTTATCCAGCCAGCAAGTGGTATTACTATTGCTCAAGTATTACAGGCCTCACTATCCTGCCACAATGATTCATTTCCAAATTCACTGTACCTCCATTCAAATCCTTCTACAAATAATAACAGTAAGAATGTGTTGCCCTACATTAATCACAGCCAGCAAGTGGACACATATGGAAATGTTTATGTATCCTTGGATCCAGCTAGGTATGTACTCCCCTATGCTGATCAGAATCAGTCAGTGATGACATGTAACAACAGTGATATGTCTCCAAACACAGTTATACATGTACTCCCCAATGGCAGTCAGGGCCAGTCAGTGTACACATGTAAAAATATTGACATGTCTTCAAACACAGCTATGTATGTACTCCCCTCTACTGATCAGCACCAGTCAGCACACACATGTAAAAACATTCATGCATATTTGTACCCAGCTAAATATGTGCTACCGAGCATTAATCAGAGTCAGACAGCTCACATTTGCAAAAATGTCACTAGAGCTTCAAACTCAGTTGTGTATGTACTGCCTCACACTAATCATAGCCAATTGCTTAACTCATACAGACATATCTGTACATCTTCAAACCCAGTTGTGTACATAGTGCCCAGTAGTACTCAGAACCAACCAACTAATGCATGTTCCAATGTCTATGTATATTCAAACGTACCTCAGCAAGTACAACCTGTCAATACTACCCAGCTGCTGAAAAAACAGTTTGTTCAAAAACCCAATGCCTTAGCCTCTACAAAACACAAAGGTGAAAAACAGCAGACGCAGGTTCCTGTCATAATCCCGGGGCTAAATAATTTAACTCAAACAATGCCATCTAGTGCACATGTTACTAATCCCATCTGGCTTTCAGCAAATCAGCTTCAGAAAATAGGTTTTAATGCAAACACTGCTCAGTGTGGCAATGCTGTGTCTACACAGCAGCATATCTATAGTGAGCAACAATTAAACCAAAGTAACCAGCCACAGAATAAACTTTCAACATATATGACCTATTCAGATAAGCAGAACCTAGTGTGCAATGGACTTATCACTACAAATTCATATTTAGTGGGGAGAGAAGCAGAGACAACTATTCAATCACTGTTGTCTCATAGTACCACAGAGAGAGTTTCCTTAAACCCAGCAATGGATTTGCTTAACTGCAAGCCAACATTCAACATAGCAGACCATGAGCATGTAATTTCTGGAACACAATCGTCTTGTACAAAACAAAATGATACAGCACCTTCTGTAATGCAGGAAGTGTCTAATGTAGGCCAGACATCTTTCATTTCACTTCTTTATGATGTTGGGCTACCTGGTAGTGCACCAGCAAACTTCAAAGACACAATTTCCATTCCACAAAACATGACACAGATCAATAATAAATTCAGCATCAATAGAATGGATCAAGACAGTAGCCAGCAGATATACAGAGGACATTCAAAGTCCATTGATTATTCTGGAAATAAGAACCAAATCTGCAATGACTTTATCACCACAACTTTAGAGTCAGAGATCAAGGAAAAGGAGTCAACCCCCCAGTCAGTACCATCTTACAGTTTCCCAGGAAGAATGTCTTTAGACGGAGTAATGGAGTTATTTGATTTTATTCCAGAATCAAAGGTGAGCAACACCAAGTACTTGGATGTATCCACAGATGCATCAGGTGGAAATGAAAATGATACAAGACTATCAATGCAAAAAGTAGAGACTAATGAGTATGAGCCATCAGCTTTCCTCAGAAGCCTCCTTGATGATGATTTTTCTGATAATGTACTTATTAACTACAGAGACATAATATAACTTCCAGAAGGCAGTTATCAGTCCTGCATTGAATTCATCAACATTTAAAAGATCAAAACAGTAGTTATTCTAATACAGTGCATCTTCCATGTTTTATTGAACCAGCAGAGATCAGACCAACACCAAAGTCGTCGTCACATCTTCACACTCATTGGGAAAGAAACCACTCACAAGCACTGATGTTTTTTCAAAGACCTGATGGCCTGATGCAACTTAAGGACCCCCTCCCCTTGATTTGCAGTAGTAAACACCACTATATTTACAGATGGCTTGTATTCACTACTTAACGCATGCATAGAACTACTGATCACTATCCAAGATAAATACAACGTTAAATTTAAGAATAAACCTCTATAATGGAACTTTAGCATAAACTAACAGTATAATAAAAGGTGTGGGGACCTCCTTGTCCCAAGAAAGAAACTGAATCCCACACACTCCAGAAGCAAACTTACTATGTTAAACAAAGAACTTGGGGACGTTTTTTTTTATTTGTTTAAAACCTGTTGCTCATATTTAAGTTGCTTTTGTTGGAGAATTCTGCACCACTGCATTTAAGTTTTTGTTTCTGCAATAAAACTAAATATTTTTATAGAACTGTGCTTTTTAGTGCATTTAGTAGAGAGAAAGTGAGAAAGACATATGTATGTATAATATATATATATATATATATATATATATATATATATATATAGGTTTACTATCATTTGATTGAACTGCACTTGATTGAAAATCAAATGTTTGGAAGAATTTGAATTAAAAGTAATTGATTGAAAACCCATGTGACTACAAAGCAATTGACTGAAAACCCATTTCACTGAAAACCCAGTGGACTGAAACCAGTTTTACTGAATCACAAATGATAGAAAAGTTTAGAAGTGTAGGTAGTATGTGATGGTACTATTTCTGAGGATATGATCTTCTAGGGGAATGAGTCTAGATGATTATGTGTGGATTGGCAATGCCCCAGTCATGTTGCACTCACCCCAAACTTATAGATGTTTGTGCACGAACACGGATCCACTGTGTAAGACTTTTTTCTTTTTTCTCAGGTGGCTGTAGAGTTAGTATATATAAATTAAGGGGGATATGGGGGCAAAGCTCTCCACATGGGGGCTGCAGGGGGTCCTGCATTCCAGAAAAAAACATGATTTTATGTTGTATATTCTTATGTTGAATATTTTCAGTGATTTGTGATTCAGTGAAATTGGTTTAAGTCATCTAGATAGTCAGATAGCTATGTATAATGTAGTGGAATGGATACATTTCATTGACTGTGTAAAATAAGCATTAATGCCTTACTAAGCATTCCTTGGGTTATTTACATCATAATCAAAGTTTTATTTATTTCCAGACATATTTTAATAAAGCTAAGCTTTCATCCTTAGAATCACTTTTTACTCATATACTGTTCTTATGCCTGTCAGGCTTTTTCAGTTGCTTTCTATTTCCAGAGCATTTAACAGTATTATTTATAGTAGACATCCTGTCTTCATTTTGGGGCTATATTTGCTACACTACAGGTTTAATTAGGTGCTCAAATTTAGGAGTCTCACTTTGGAACTCTTCACTGTAACAGTTTTCATTGTTTCAGTTTCCTTGTGACATGACTGGTTATGAAAGTTCTGGTTGCTATTCGTCCTTGAAATTCAACACATTTGCCTTTTACAGTTGACTGGGATTCCTGTAATGGAGGTTTCCACTTCCCCACATATGATGACTTTTGTACTTTTACTTTATCCTTTACCTGTAAATCTGGTAGTCTTCTTCTGTTTCTGTCGTAGTCGGATTTTTGTCTCAGCTGACATCTCTCTCTCTCTCTCTCGCATTTCCTTTAGTTGGCAACCATTTGAAATGATGGGACTCACTAGATAAGAGTCCTGAAATATGGAAACTGAAAGGCTGAAAAAATGCACTTACATATACTAAGTCCAGGATGGCCATTTCCTAGAATAATTCCTTTTCTCCATGCTATGGAGATCTCAGAGTTAGTATATATAAGTTCAGGGTGTGTGTTTATGTGTGTGTGTGTGTGGGGGGGGCTTGCCCCTCACATCAGGCAATACAAGGGCTTGCTACCCTACAAAAAGAAGTTTAAAGGAGAAGAGTGACATTTGAGATTCGCTCTTCTCCAGGATTTCCTGTCTTTTTTTTCAGTGTGTCAGTATGCTGCATTAAGAGCGCTACCATTTCAGGAGGGAACCCATTTAGTCTGCGCTGAGCACATGTGATCCAGAATGTAACTGAAGTAAGTAACTTGATTTTCAATCTTCTGTTTATTACCAGCTGAAGTATTGACAGACACTGTTTGCAACTGAATACTTCTGTTTCAAGCCTGGGAGACAGCATTCATCTGCATTTAAGGGTTATTTCTACAATACCATCTATGCTCTTTGGTGTATTTAAGAAACACAGAGAGAAAGAGAGAGAAAGAGAGTGAGAGAGAGTGCTAAAGATATATAAATATGTACAATGAGGTAGATTGGGTTACATTTCATCAATTCTGTAAAATAAATTTAATACTTTACTAAGCACGCTGTGGATTATATTAATCATAATCAAACTTTCATTTACTTTCAAGTATATTTTAATTAATTAAAGCTTCCATTCTTAGAATCAATTTTCAATCTAATACTGTACATATACCTGTTAGGCTTTTAAATTTCTTTCCTAGTGAGAGAGAGAGAGAGAGAGAGAGAGAGAGAGAGACTCTTTCCAAATGAATCCTCCTGTGTTTCAATCCTGGGATACAGCATTCTTCATAGCATTTACTGCAATTGTTTCTCATGAGATTTTTCATTCTTTGGATAGTTCTCTCCCCTTTACACTGTACACCATAAATCATTGTCTGGCTGTTACATGTCTGACTTTTTTCTCATGAAGAAAGCTTCTGAATTCCAGAAATTTGTAGTTTAAACCATAGTCAGTTATGACAATATCAGGCATCCTTGTCTAATGGATATGGTTTTTATTTCACTAACCACAATACACTTGCGGCTATCAGCTTGAATATTTCAGAAAACCTTGTGTAATAATCAACGCAAGATGCATGGCATTTTTTCTTCTTTATAATTTTTCTGCATTCTTGTTTGCCATCCGTTAGGCAGCTGCAACAGATAACCATTCATTCCTCCCCCATGTGAGAGCTCCAGTGCTCATTCATTCATTCCACTTTCAGGGCAAGAATCACTGGAGTACATTTGTTTCCCTATTGAGTGAGACTGGTCCATAACATGGCCATCAATGATGCAGCTATCAGGTGATTTTTGTTTTTCCTGTATATCCCTATTTCACCCCTGGGTGGTGATGTAAACACCTGCACTATCACAGTCACAACCAAATTTCCTTAAACAGGAGCACATGCACAGTGACAGGTAACAGCTTCTGTAGCCACACCAACATGCCTCCTTCAGCCCTGGCTTAACTGACAGGAATGACCACTTTCTCCTCTTTCCTGGGTAGCACACCCTGCATCTGTAAAACTGCTAAATACCTCAATCTGAGTGGATATACCAGCAAAAAGCTGTGCCATTCCCACCCATTTAACTCAGATCTGCTAGTACCTTACCAAAGAATAGTAACTCAGATCATTGTGCTCTCAGTCTGAACTCTGTTTCTCTTCACCATAGACTAGAGTGACATAGCTTTTCTGAACAGATTAGCATCCATTCTGTACCATGTACACTCTGTTACTAGTAATATTAACATTTCCCCTGTCTCTGGATATGTGGTCATGGTAAGCACTGCAAATGACAAAACTCACCAATGCTTCGTCTGCCTGAGTTGACATTATTGGTATGTTCATTATCTCTTGTCCTTTCTTGGTCCCTTACTATTTCCAGATGGGAATTAATGTAACTTTGTAAGCATTTGTTTTATGAATTTGATTGGGAGCTATCACTGAGCCAGCTGAAAATATAACATTCTCATTACCACTTCTTCACCTGTGAGCTATGTATAATGCTCTATTAATCACTGCTGAATCAGATTAGTACAAATGCTGATATTATCTTGCTTCATAACAATTGGAATAATATTCAGCCATATTATTGGCCCTAATGGCTTCTTAATGGCATTGGAGCTTCTTTATTCAAATTCTGTTCTGTTCTACTTTAGTCCCAAGAGCTACTGGCACTTGTATAGGAGCATATATCACTGTCATAGTATCAGGATTCAAATGAACATGATACTGTCCTCACAAATTTCCTAAACATGTAACTAAGTCATTATAGTCATGCAATATACAATTCGCATGGTTGTGCACAGTATCTAAGAAGTATTACTGTCTATTGTAAGTTCACATTAACTCTTTGCTTTTACATGGTAAATTCATTTTACAGTTCCTAGCTTCTTACTCATAAAATGATATAAAATATTAGCAGAATGTATTTCTTTAAGTGATAGAATTTGAAAAGATCCACTGTTTTGACCCCGCCATATCACAAATTTCCAGAATATGTTAACATTGTACAGACTGCATCTGTTCAAAGCCACCAGGTCTCAATACTTTAAACATATCTTTAGACAAAATATTATATGCTGCCCGTGTGTCTAGTTTAAATTCAAAATTCTATTAAATAATTTTGGGCATGTCTTTCTAGCAGTCTAACTTGCACTGAATTTTTTTTTTCAGAGGTATATTCAGATGTCACAGTCATAATGCATTTTTACTTCAGTAGTAACTAATTTTTATCTATTTGTTCAACAAAACACATATTTTTTTGAACATACTTTCCCTGCCATATGCACATCTTAAAGAAATATACTTATCTAGCATGGATTTTACAAGATTGGTTAAATCCAGGATGATGGTTCATCATTTTTCATGCTTACAGCAAACCTGTTGCCTAAGCCTTCACAGTGAAATATTTTTCTTTGGACTCCATTATGTATTTTCAGGGTCTATATGACGCTATTGAATGGACTAAATAGCGAATTCCATTTAGTCAATCCGATACTGTCGAAATGGCAAAATAGCGAAGTTATGGAACATCAAATTTTTTCCCAGGGAAAAAAATTCAGTGGGCCGTCTTTGGGACTTTGGCATTTCCTCCACTATGGTGCGATCTCGGAGTTGGAATATTTAAGTAGGGGGGTGTGGGTGGCGAAGCCCTCCACTTAAATTTGTGTTTAAGTTTATTTTTTTTATGGAGCAACAAATTTTTTCCCCTGGGAAAAAATTCGCTGTTCCGTTTGTTCGATATTTTGTTGTTTCGATATTATCGGTACAATGAAATAGCGTTCGCTATTTACATTGTACAATAATATGATATAGATGCTATTTTCATATGGTTATCTTATATGACTTTCTTTTTCTTTCTTTTTCTTTCTTTTTTCTTTTTTTGATTTTGTATTTAACCATCATTTTATTTACCCACGTCCATACTTTCAGCCATTTTTTGAAGTGTTAACTATTAATTTCGCACACATCTATACTTTATAATATAATCTGGTTTGTTTCTTTTAAAAGCCCTCCTCTTATATTTGTCATATCTTCCATCAACGAAGTCACTACATTTATAGCTTTTGTTTCTAATCTTTAACTGAGTTAACATAAGCACTGATAGCCACTGTAGAATTGTGCGGTATTGAAAATAACTAAAGAACAAATATCAAATGGATAGCAATTTTTTTCTAGGTGCAGAATTCCTAGGCTTCTCTGTAAGGGCTGCTGTTTTATCTTACTTTTCTTCCAGGAAAAGAGTAAAGTTTAATATCTTCAAGTATTCTCCTGTGTGAAACACAAGAATGTAGGATACTATAGCGTCTTGGAGTTCTCAGCTTATCCACACAGCGAGGAGTAAATATAATTTCTACATCCAAAACATTTAGCTTTCTGCCAAATTTCTATACAGCATGATAATTCCATGGGAACTGCAGTTCATTCAGAATATCAGCACAGATACCTTTCTTCACTTTCCCTTGGATTCTGGTAAATAGGTCTTTACTTCTACACCACATACTCTCTTGATATGTATTAGTAAGACAAAGACACTGTAAAAGTGATTTAGGTTCAATGATGTGTATATTCAGAATGAGATTGCTCCAGCAACTGCACTATATGACATGAAAATTGCATTTTAACAACTCATTGCATGAGATATATATATATATATATTAGTGTGTGTGTGTGTGTTTACTGCATCATGGAGTGCAAAATACTTCACATTGCCATAAACAGCACAGCCATCTGTATAACAACCAGAGCAGACTGTATGTTTCTAATGTCACTGAAGAAGTACACGGTCTTTTGATTGCGATATCATTGCCTCACTCCTAATATTCAGAGAAACTGAAAAATGTTATTCCCCTAAATACTTCATACAATGTTACTATGTAAAGGAGTTCTCCCCTCTGAAATTAAATTGTATATCAATGAAACATTGGAAAACAAAATTCTTCCTGACACAATTTAAAAAAATATATATATAAATATATAATTTTGCCCTTATGCAATTGTCCGTTTCACTAGAGTTTTCTGAAGCTTTTACATTTCTATAATACAGTTTTGGACAGTGTGCAGTGCTGTTTAGATGTAATTTTGATGGTGAAATTAAATTTTATAACAATGCTCTTTTTCCAAACGATATCAGTTGCAACATACTAGAACATACATTGTACTGTCTGCAGCAAGAGTACTCCTTTAGAAGTTAGCTTTTTGCAGGTACTAATTTTAATGAAGATACAGTGAATACTTTATCATAAACAATTACAAAATAAATAAAAAAATAAAAGAACTGCTTTACATCTTTATGCAAGTAAACAGAGAAATGTTTAATTAGCATGACTGTTACATTGCCTAAATACATTACCCTGCAGCCACCACACCAAATAACTAAACCTGCAGCAAGGTGTTGATGTTGGCACTCAGCAGATAATCATCTTCTGTCAGTGAGTACTTTATTGTTTGATATGAAATAAGCATATCAAGGGTGGCTGTGGGGTATCAGAGTAGTAACTGGTCATTGTCATAAATGAATCTGAAGGGACAGTTCAACTATTCATCATAGTATGATGATGGTCAGATCTACAGCCTCTCAGAAAAGATTACAGAAAGGGGGTGGTAGACAATACTTAATTTTAGCCCCTGTAGTTTCATTAAGGAAGTTGAACGGAAAGTGCAAATGAGGGTGTGTTTTTTAGGACTCAGGTTATTCCACTGCATTCACTTTCACTTAAAGTACTGCCAGTGAATAAATTATCTTGGGTGCAGTTTTAACAGAAAATAAAAAAGTTTTGCAGGGTTCAACAAATTCATCTATACCCCATGTGGGGGCTATACCTACCCTTGCTGATATTTAATATCTCTATAGTCACCCAGCTGAGGAGAAAGAGAACACATATTACATATAAAATGTTTTCCCCTGCATTTAATTTTTAACATTCTACTGCAATAAAATGATTATAAACTGAACTTCAAAGAAAAATACACAGATCTAACCACATTGTTAAACAAATGAAAAGTAATTGAAATAAGCTTAAAAATGCTTCAGATGCTTAACATGAAAACACAATCTACATGGTAACACTGTGACAAACTGCAGATTCACTGCAATTTTCCAAAATAGTATTAAAATATTTGCAGTTGGCGAACAGGATTCAGTGAAAAGGAATTCTTTGAAACCACACAATTGTATTCTTAAGAATAACTTGAAGTGAAAAATCAAAGTTGTTAAGTAGACCACACGAGTTTTGTTAATATGGTAATAAGGAATGGCAAGGACTTGCCTTTTAAGTCTTTTTTTGCCTGCCTGAAGATGTAACAGCTGTTTGTAGTGAAGGAATAATAGTGCTGTCTGCTTACCTTGACTTCATTAAAGCTTTTAATATTATTCCACATATGAGAATAATTTACAAACAAAAAGCACTGAATGTCAGTTCATAGGTAGTTCAGTGTGTAAAACTCTGGTTAGGTAACACAAGACACATCAGGTGTGGGGTCTATATTACAACATCAAAGTTTTACAACTTCGAATGTTCTGACATCGACCCCTATTCAGCGAATGTTGACAACATCGAACATGCAGAACAGCAAATGTTTTCCTAGGGAAAAAAATTGCTGTTCCGAAACACATACACACAACACAAACACACCAAACAGTAATCCACACACATACACCTAAAATCTTACAGCTAACCCTACACTAAATTGTATAAATACCACTAACTATCCACTTACCTTAACCCAAACCCTAACCCTAAGGTCTGTCACTATCGCACACTCAACTCACCTGCTCCCTAACCCTAACTCACCTACCCCACCCTAACCCTCACATCCACACAATTGCACACTTACCTGACACGCACCCTAACCCTAACTCACCTAACCCACCCTAACCCTCATGTCCACACAATCACACACATACCTAACCAATGCCCTAACTCGAGCCCAATCGCACACTTACCTGAACCCGACTCGTAACTTTTCACCACAGTGCTGAAAATAGCGAAAAGACAGAAACGGACAACCAAATTCTTTCCCTAGGAAAAAATTTGGTTTTCTGTCGTTTCGCTATTTTCAGCATTCGCTGAATAGGGGTTGATGTTAAAACATTCGAAGTTGTGAAACTTCGATGTTCTAATATAGACCCAAGGTGTGAGGGGGTACCTATTCAAATTGGGGATATGAATGGTTTCCCACAGAGCCCTGCCTTGGAGTCACTTAATTTTGGGCTAATCTTATGACATATAAAACTAGGAAATGGTCACTGAAAATGAATTGCTGAAAACTGAAAAATGGAGCACATAACTGGAAACACTATACATATACATGGCTGATATACATAAGTCTGAGGCAAGCAGGCTGACTATGCATAAAACTAATACTTAAAAGTTAATAAGTGTTCATTATATCACACTACTTGTGCACTTTGTGTGGCTATATATATATATATATATATATATATATATATATATATATATATATATATATATATCCATCCCTAGGAAAGGAAAATCAAGAAATCAATGTTTTTGCATGAACTAAGCCGCATTGTACCCCTATATCCCTGTTATTAAACATACTAGCTCCAAGATTACTCTATGTAAAGATGGCTTATTTACATAATTGAGGATAACGTACTTACTCTTTCTCCATGATGTCATAATCTTGGACTTCTAACAAAAGAGGTCATATTTCCATCTGCTATCTTAAAGTCAACCACACACCTGTTCTGTGATCACCTCTACCAATCAGCATTATCTACTCTGCAAAGTGTTGATCAGAACAACTTGTCAATATTAAGGATGGGCAGACATCTTTTCACATTTTCTCTTGTGCAACTTCTTTGCATTTTAGCATATGTACTGCAACTGCAGTGGATCTCTGTAATGTGCTGACATCATGTAATACATAAACATCTGTGACTCAACCAACTGCAAAGTCATAATGTGGGGTACTACTGATATAATTAGTTAAAGAAAAGATGCTAAAGTTTTGCTAGATGGTCTAAAGAACATTCTTAGCACAGCAGAAATGACTGATTTTGCAAAAATGATATAAATTTTGATTATAAAATAAATGGACAGCAAATACAACATTGACTAGTGTGTATCAACCATAGTCAGAACAACATTGCCATAATTCATCTAATTCTAAAGGGCATATCTAGACACTTCAGGGAGATTGCTGTAACATCTTGTATTTCACTGATCCAAGCCATTACTGATTACAGTGCTGCATCTCATAGCCTTTAAAAAAAAAAAACTGAAACAAGTTAACAAGGTGCAATTGTTTTTCACTAGAAATCAGTAGTTTGATAAATTTGAATTATTTAGAAAGGCTTCAGGAACAGTCATTGCATAATATTTTTGGAGGTTACTTACAGGCAACCTCTAAGTCATCTATAAAGTGATGTCTAATCCTCTTTTATTTAGAAATATATTCCTGGAATGCAATACTGTAGGCAGAGAACCTAATACTAACATTTTAAAGATCAATAATAGAAAAAGTGACAGTTAAAACAACACCTTCCGAAATTGTGGACAGAAGTCAGTTGTTAATGTCGTTTTGAAATAATTGTCATAATTTATGGGAAATAGAAAACTCCAGTATGGGGTTATTGCAGTCAGGAATTTGAAGGACAGTGAGTCGTATGCTTCACAGTCAAATTGATGGACCTGTAAACTGTTAGATAATGGAAGGTTAATATATCTGTACTTGTTTAACAGTTCAGGACATGTCAAGTTAATATTTTGTAGTGCTTCTATATAGGATAGGTGCCATGATGCAGACTGAGTAACTCTGTGGTGAGTACCCTTTAACTTATTCATTAAATTTATTGAGAAGTTAGCATTACTGATTTATGTTAACATTTATTGAGATGTTATCATACATCACTAATTTGGCTGGGTTATTGAGATGTTATCATAAATCACTAATTTGGCTGGGATTCTAGTGGCATCTGACAGGGTTCTGCCATAAATTGTTATTAATAGTGAAAACAAGAATTGTTTCTATCACTGATAGAGAAACTAATGGTGGGTCTGGAAGTTAGCTCACATGATTGAGGCTATGAGCCGTTCATCGCCTGCTTACCTTTATCCTCCTCAACCATTACTGTATCTGTTTGAGGAGTACCAAACCCTGCTTCATGTCACATATCGTAGCTGTGAGAATATACTGTTTGTCATATTTTAATTCTGTTCTGGTCGGCCAGTTGTAACAATTGGCTGTAGTGATAAAGAGGGCTCCTATGATGCATATCTAAATGTCTGAGCCAGCAAGACAATCCACAGAAAACAGTGACAAGCAAATATACTGGTAATTTACTTTCAATTCAATACATTCATTCTGAAATGTAGTTCAGTTTGTAAATATTTTATGTGATGTTACAGTAATTAGAAAATGTGTAGTGACATGAGCTGCCAGCAGCATGTTGCTGGTTAATCCTTTATTTCATCTTGCAGGCTAGCATGTAATGTGCAACTTTTTTTAATATCTGAGGCATAGTTATTTTATTTTACCTGTATTAATCCCCATTCCTTATGACAGAAAGCAAAGAGTGAAATGCATAAGATCATAGGAGGTTACTAGACGATTGGCCCTGAGGCCTTTATAAGCATAGCCAAGAGTTTAGCCCATGTTTAGACAAGTCAGCACCCAAAGCCCCTGTCCAGCAGGGACACAGGTGGAATCCCAGGGGTGTATTTTCTGTTTCCCATCCAGTAATCCAGGTTGCACTTAAAAAGGGATAATGAGGTACTCTGCTTGATGTGGAGAGGGAGTCTATTCCACAGATAGGGGAATCTCTGGGACACAAATTTGCCCCACCAACAAGTCCTATTGATGTCACAGACCAGGCTGAGGTTGCGCATGTGGGTTACTCGACTGGAGCTTGACTTGCGGATATGCAGCTGTCCCATCAACGTGGAGTCTGAGATTGCTTTGTATGCCAGATAGAGGTCACCTCTGAGGAGTCTGTATGAAACTGAGTAGAGGCATAGGGCTTTTAGCCTAACTGTGTAGGGTAGATGTTTGAGGCCCTGGAGTCTTCTGGTGAGGAATCTCTGTGGTCTCTCCAGCTGCTGCATGTGCTTTGCAAGAACATGCTGAAGAGGGCATTGTACTCAATATTGTCCTTATAAGGGAAAAATACAGGGATATTATGACCTCCTTGTCCTTGGATGAGATACTCTTACTTTTGAAGTGGGCCATGTGCAAAGCTTTCCGTACAACAGAAGCAACATGGTGGTCAAAAGTTAGGTTGCTATCAACGTGGGTGCCCAAATCCCTCACGATTGATTGCCTGGTTAGGATGTTGTTATTAATGTGATAATATGTGGGGATGTCACTCTCCCCAGAGGGGGATGGTGATGCATTTTTTGGCATTCAGCTTGAGGCCATGTTTCTAGCACCAGTCATTTGTTTGAGTGAGACCCTCTTGTAGAACATCTACATCACTAACATCATGGCTGTGATAACATATTGTTGCCATATTTTAATTCTGTTCTGGTCTGCCAGTTGTAACAATCAGCTGTAGTGATAAAGAGGACTTCTATGATGTATATCTAAATGTGTGTCTAGCAACACAATCCACAGAAAACAGTGACAAGCAAATTTGCATGTGTCTTCAAGTCATACAATCCCCCAAAGATACAAATATCCTCCAAGAAGGCCTGACACAGACAAATACTTGGTGCCAGATCCACAGAATCAAACTCTATGCCAAGAAATATATAATAGTATTCTTTGGGTGTGATGGCTAACCATGGAACCTACCACACTGATAATATCCTCCTAAGAATAGACCCAGTGGTCAGGGATTTGGGAATGCATGTAGATAGTAACCTGGCCTTTCACTATCATGTGTCTTTGGTGGTAAGGGAATTGTTTTATATTACACAGCCTATAAGTAAGGAAATGGCATCTACGTCTAAGAATGCCATTGATTCTCTGTATTTGGATCTCATCAGACCAATCACTGAGTACAAAGTTCCCTTCATTATGTATATGACTAGGCATATGCAACAACTGGAATATTCACAGATGTTCCTCACAAAAAGAACACATGACTTAAACACCATGACCTATTCAGACTGCCTCACAGCCCTAACCCTATACTTGGCATCCTACAGGCTGCTGAGAGGTGATCTATGCTTGGCCTACAAATCTGATCTGGACTTGTGGCATCTCCACAAAACAAATAGCATCTAGGAACCTAAACCTGACCAGCAACAGAAGTAGATCAGGCTGGAGGGACAGGAATGTGTCTCAAGAGACTAACCCTTCTCTGGAACAGATATACCATCCATCTCAGGCAGAGTTCTTCCCAAACCCAATTTAAATACAAGTTGGACTGGTGGGTAGGGAACTGGTAATTTACCCCTGGTCTGGCACCTATAGCTCGTAGACAGAGGCAGCTTTTGACAAAGCCAGCCTGAAAATGCCTGACTGCTCATGCTCAAGCCTACATATACCCTATAAAACTACCCTGGGGTATCAAAACCTGCCAGATACATTTTGGAAACATGGCTAAGCTTAAACAGTTCCTTCTGGGGTCATTGGCCTAGTAATCACCTGTGGACCTGTGAACCTAATTGTCACAGCTGTTTTTCATTTATTCTGTATTATATTGCCCGACTGATAGTTTCCCTGCTAGGATTGTCAAATTATATACAGTATCTTATATAGTTGTCTATTTATGATTATTAGGTTTTTCAAGATGGTTAACTTTATTTACTTTTGTTTGCTGATGAGGAATACCT
Organism: Protopterus annectens; assembly: GCF_019279795.1. Classification (NCBI taxonomy): domain Eukaryota; kingdom Metazoa; phylum Chordata; order Ceratodontiformes; family Protopteridae; genus Protopterus; species Protopterus annectens. The sequence continues at coordinate 1,037,461,339 of NC_056735.1, forward strand.
AAAGTTACTTTTAGTAGGTGACATTCAGGACATGAAGTCAGTCACACTTTATGATATGCATAAGGAGGCAATTCTGGGTACTCTTGGCTAATAGCAAGGGCTGAAACAATATTGAATTCATGAACTTTAATTATACCCTGACTTAGGAATGGGATCCATTCCCATTTGGTATTAGAAACTCAAAATACTTGGAGAAATTAAGTCGGCAAAAACATATTTTTTTCTAACTTTATTCTTTTCAGACTATGGGCAATAAGGAATTCAATACAGAGTTACAAGGCAAAATTAAAACTTACTAGTATAACTGCTATACATAGTTTAGCAGAATGTAAGGTTAATAACACATACACTCATTTAATTCATGTGTTATTAATTAAAGGTAATTTTATAATCAAGGTTCAGTTAAAGGCCTTGGCTACTAAGTAAATAACGACCATATTTTGTAATGAATAATTGATTCCTTTCTTCAATAATTCTAGTCTTTTCCAAAATCAGTTAATGGTAAAATATCCTAAGGCATTCATAGTGCTAACAAATAATACACCAGTTGCCTATTTCTTCACGTCATGCTTCTAACAGTTGAAGTGGCTGTCTCAGAGTAGGATAGTAATACTTCTAACAGTTGAAGTGGCTGTCTCAGAGTAGGATAGTAATGCTTCTAACAGTTGAAGTGGCTGTCTCAGAGTAGGATAGCAATCTTTCTCTTTCAGGATTTACTTGGAAGATTTGACAGAATTCTGTTTCTTTGGGCTTCACTGCATGTGTTATTTAATATTTAAACCCTTGTTTTCTTTTACAAACTGGTGTATGTCTGTACTGCTTTCCCAGTTTACAAGAAGGATAATGTGCAAACAATATATTACACAATATCCATATTTGTTAAGGAGATGCACACCACACACACACAATTTACATGAAAATATGACAGACTCTATCAGAGGTCTTTCCACTACAGGGCATTTAATGTGTTACGCAGTGAAGACTAACTTGGCTGAGTCTTACTTGCAGTTTTTACTGAATGGTTTGTGTGACCTTTTTACCCCTTGGTTTGGATGTTATTTGGGATATTTTGCTGGCACCCTAGTATATATGTACTGATGCAGTTAGACACAAAGTATGCATGTTCATAGCTTGAGGAGTTTGGCCTTATTGGTCTGAATATACCTATAAATAATTAAAATCTAAAATGTGTAGTGCATTCAAAAGCCATTCAGCTGAAACATCGGTATGTCTTTAAGGGGTCATTTACATATATCCCGTGGACCTCCACTGCAGGAGGTTTAAAGTACTATACTGTGAAGACTCTAGCTTGGCTTGGCCTTTCTTCTAGTTTTTACTGAATGGATTGTCTGCTGTACATTTGAGGTAAAAAAAGAATGGTCAAAGCATGCATGTCTACAGCTTGAGTGGTTTGGCTTAATTGTCTTGAATGTACATATAAAAGACTTAAAAAGTAAAAAGCCATGGGTATTCAGAAGCTATGTAGTTGAAATACTGGAATGTCTTTAAGAGGGTATTTGCATATATCCTACAGGCTTCAATTAAAGGAGGTTTAAGGTATTATACCTTTCAGATTCTAGCTTGTTTGGGTCTTTCTTGCAGATTTTACTGAACTGATTATCTGTGTGACCTTTTTATCTTTTGGATTTGGTAGTTATTCCAAATTATACAGACAACAGCCTGGGTCACATTAAGGTCCTGGGTGTAATGGAACAACCAGACGGAAGCTCTCTAAACCCCAAGAAAGGGTGATTGTAATGCTGTGCTGCTGATTCCAGGTGGTAGTTGGGATGGGTATCATTGACAGTTGTTCAGCTGGACTGGAATGCTTGCACACAACTTGGGCAGCATACACGAGGCAGTGCTACGTGTTATTATCCACCCTGTTCCATTGCATGCTAGTATCAGCTAAGCATTTAGACAGATGCACCATGGTTGCTGCAAGCTAAGAGTAATTGCTGTATCTTTTGTTCATAAGCCATTAAGAGTTTAATTAGTATGTCAGTTATAAGGACAGAGACAGTAGTCTGGAAAATCAGATGTTAGATACCAGTGCATACTAGATTAAAACTAGGAAAAACAAAATGTTTGTAATAAATGAAAGACAGACAAACAAATACAAAATCAGACAGTTAAGCCCGTATTACTAAGTAAATAAATAAATATCTTGATTTTGCTGGGATACTCTCTCATTCAGATATTAAATGATAGCAGACAAGTAAATGGAGGCTCAGTAATATCACTGAGAATAGCAAACTTTAACACAACACACCCTGCATAGCTTGCATTGTGCTGTAGCTCTCAGCAGTTGTGTGACATTTTTATCCCAGAGTTCCCTCTGCTAAGGAGAATTTCTCAGAACATGCTCACAGGACATGTAACAGCTGTAAAGCGCCTTATACTGACTTCAGTAATGTGCACTATTCGAGGAACTTACAACAGCTAACACACAGAAGGTGACTGTTTCTGTTGTGAGAATCTCAGTCCCTGGCCACTGATAGCAGAATACTGAATAAAATCCACTATGATCTGCTTGGTTAGTATGGTATAAATAAATTATGACCACAATGAGGTGCCAATGATAATCTGCCACAATTTTAAGTAAGAAAATCAAGTGAACACAATGTCTTTCAGCAGTTTATATTATGGAAGCATAAACTTAAGTTACTTGGAACCCATGTCTTCTGCTATATTGTGTAAACAGATAATACAACAGCAAAATTACTTTCTAGTTTGACAGTAGGGTGCACTGAATTTGCCAAACACACACATTATTGTCCCCCTCTCTCTCTCTCTACCACACACACACACACACACACACACACACACACACACACACACGCGCCTGGGAATTATAGTTTATATCATGGAGTCATCAACTGAAGTTACTTGGCACCCATGTCTTCTGCCATATTGTGTAAATAGATAATACAATTGCAAAATGACTTTCTAGTTTGCCAGTAGGATGCACTAATTTTGACAAACACGCACATTACTGTCTCTCTCTCTCTCTCTCTCTCAAACACACACACACACACACACACACACACACACACACACACACACACACACACACACACACACACCACATATAGATAATACAATTGCACAATGGGGTGCACTGAATATGACAAACACACACATTATTGTCTCTCTCTCTATCTCTAACACACACAAACACACACACACACACACACCACATATAGATAATACAATTGCACAGTGGGGTGCACTGAATATGACAAACACACATTATTGTCTCTCTCTCTCTCTCTCGAACACACACAAATACACACACACACACACACACACACACACACACACACGCCTGGGAATTCTGAATGAATGATAAGCATAAATTAAATTTACGTGATAGTAACAACCTTGTAATTAATTAATTTATAATGTTGCTCAGTACAAAAAGTACTTTCATGAATACATTTTAAAACATATTCTTACAATAACATGACATAAGACAGAGAATAAATCTAATTTCATAATGACACTGCCATCTGCCATACTGCAGTGGACACCCTGTAAATAAGTTCTTGAGCATTTCAATGAACATATTTGTTGATTGGTTAAATCCAGTCACTGATCAAATGCCAAACAAACAGTTGGGCTTTCTGTTGGTTTTCTGCTGTATGAAAACAAATTTTGTACATGAGATTGCATGGATTGGTTCTCGGAGATTTGATTCAGATGGGATCAGTCATTAATTTTGTATGTAAATGCATACTGAGGGTGGTCCCTGTTAAGGGTGATATGACCTATTTCTCTAATGTGCATCAGTCTCAGAGTTAACATAATATAATATAATATAATATAATATAATATAATATAATATAATATAATATATGATGTTCTTGAATTTCAGGAATCAGTGGAGAGACCATTCTCAGCCACGATTACCTGGTTTTAAGATTAATCTATGGAAAGATTTGCTCCAGTTACTTCTGGTGTAGCCTTTTTTTTAGATCCCATGAAAAGCCTTTTCCCAGACAACACTCCTCATGCTGTCATATGGTTCCTGGAACCATAGTCCAGAAGGACTTTTTTTTTTTTTAGAGAAGCAATCAGTATGGCAAACTTTGATTTCTCTCATCTTCCTGATAATGCTTTCTTCAACAGCTATGATTTTATAGCATAGCAAGTTTTCCAGTTTTTCAGTAAACACATAAAGCTTCAGATACATTTGTAAAAAGCTTCAAATCCATTGCTAAACTTTGACCAAAGACTACTGTAGCATGTATGGGAAGCACTTGATAATGTATCTGAATGTACTTCACACTGCTTAAGAGAAATGTGGCACAAGTTAAAAAGTAAAATTCAGAGAGTACAACTGTAATGCATTAAAATTACTGAAAGGACAGTGTCTGCAGTGCTAACCACTATGAAAATATGCACCAGCTTTCTACAGTGTTTTTTAGATGGGGCCAATCATTTTGCTGATGCTAAATATTTCTGTTCTCTGTCAGATACATTCAGCTACAGAACAGATGGCAAGTTTTTCTTGGGCATTTGCCATATGCAGCTACAATACTAGTCTTGATAAATATGTCCAGCAAAGCATTTTATCAAAACATATTTTTTTGCAATTCAAAATGCCACAGACTAGGTTCATATATCAGATCATAGCCGCAGGAAGGACAGAGTTTGGGGTGCCAAATGAACTAATTTATAACTTGTTTAAACTGAAAAGAAAAGGATACTTTAAACAGTGTAGCTTAAGTTTCTGTGACTTTTGTTGGCACTTGGCTGATCCCTGCCCATTTCTTTTCATAACAAAAAAACAATCATTTTCAGTGTGTACCTGAAGCACCTTTCCAAACCAACAGGTTTGTGTTCTTATTGGTGCTTGGTGATGTGATTGTCCTCCTGCACTGGATGTTGACATTTTGTTTATGAACTTGCAAAGCTGATGTGAGTGGATATGCCACTAGAAAGAAGCCTTCAAGTGACAGAGAAAAGCAGGGCAGATCATTGATCACAATCAGATATCCATTATATTGATCACTGCTGAAGTACCCTTAGCTATATGGCTTATAGCTTGCCAGGGATATAGCAGCCGGGAAGCGTCCAAAGTTTAGGGGCACCTTTCATGTACTAAAACCATTAGGAAACTTGAGAATAGTTGCCTAAAAACTCAGGTTTGAGCTCCAATCTTCTCAGACTTTTCCTGCCATTGAAGAGAGTACTTCTCTGTAAGCTTTGAGGATCATGGGTCATCTTGTGCTGTTCCCTTGTTGGGCAGATAAGTTTCCTTTGGAAAAAACTTCCACATTAAAAAAAAAAAAAAAAAAAAAAAATATATATATATATATTTTTTTTTTTCTAATGTACTTTCCTGTTAAGGAAAGTTATTTTTAAGCTAGAAGTTTGTGTTTTAATGGACTGTCATGAGACATAATTGTACTTTTTGTCTGTCAGTTGTAAAGTTATTTAAAGTAGGTGAAAACATTTTTCTGTAGAAAATTGTTTATTTTACTTTTGGGGGGTAGCAAAGTGTATTAAAGCACTTTTTACTGTTTTTGTGAGAAAAAAAGTGACTTTTAACAAGTTTAAATTTGTAATGGCTTGCTCTACTTGTTTTCCGTGGGGAAGAAGTACTATTTTCATTTTGACCATGGAACAAACTACCAGTCTGACAGTCAGTCCTTCTTTCAGCTGCAAAAAAAAGCTGGTTCTTCAGACCACTCATCTTTTGCCCTAAAAACCTTTGGTAAAACACCTGCAGACACTATTGACTAGGGGTTAGCCACATTGTCTGCAACTGTTGTGGTCCCCTCCGTGGGTAAGGAAGAGCCACTCTTATTGGTCAAGGGTAAGGGAACAGGAAGAGCTTCCCTCTTAATCAGAATATTGTGCCCACGGGGAAGCAGCTGCTGCCATTAGCAACACTGTTGGCCCAATTTTTCCAGTGAAGAAAAGGAAAACTAAACATGTATCTGCTTCTCCTCAAATTTCTATAGACAGGAGTAGTTTACTAGATGTGACCCAGGCTTTAATTGAGGCTATTAATCCTTCTTATAAGGTTATTTCTCATAAAATAAAGAGTGGTGCCTCTTTTCCGGCAGCTCTAGCCATAGTTACTCCTGCTGCTCCTAAATATTTAGTTAATTAAAATCCTACACTATCTGACAAGGATGGGGAAATTATTCATAAGCTGATCCTAAATCCCAAAAAAACTAAAATGCTGTTATTTTCACCAACACGTAGGACTACCGCTTTCACCTTTACCATAAAATCAAATGATGGCACAATAATCTCCCCTGACCCATCTACAAAACTATTAGGTGTCATCATAGACAATAACCTCAAATTTGACCTACATGTTAACCAAACTATCAAAACCATAAATAAAAAATTAGGGTCACTTTACAGAATAAAAGCCTTCCTAACCCCTCCAGCTAAAATTGCCATAGCTCGCTCTCACCTTCTTTCAACCCTTCTGTATGCATCCCCTCTACTCTCGAATTTGAACAAGACTGTCCTTAACAAACTCTCAATTTGCTACAACCACATTGCCAGGTTTGCCACTGGGCTGCCTTTTAGGACACATCATTGCATCAATCTAAATCAGCTTGGTTGGCTTGAACTACCCAGCCTAATCCAGTATAACCAACTGATTATGGCCTATAAAATCCTCTATAATCTGGACAATACTCCTGCACTTAAAAATATTATCACCCCCTGTAACAATCCTAGACCGCTTTGATCCTCTAACAAACTACTAATTCAGACTAGCAAAATTAATAACACAGCCGGTGATTCTCTCTTTGCAAACTCTGTAAGTAGATCCTGGAACTCTCTTCCAGCTGATATTACCTTACTTTCCACCTTAGGTCAATTTAAAACTAGACTCAAACAACATTTGTCACTTAACTGGCTATGTCAATGTATCAAGCCTGGCTAACTCGAATGTGTAAAAATCTGTTAACCAGTTTACTGTGTAATTTAATTTAATCCTGACTTGTGCTCAGGACTAACTTTAACCTGTGGAACTTGTTTAACTTGCTTACTTATGTAATCTCTGTAAATAATCTGTTTGTAATATGTAATGCTGGTATTATGTAATGCTGTATCTGCTTACCCTTGGAGCTTTTCTCCCCGGGCCTCCACTGAAAATGGACATGCATCCAGTCGGACTATCCCGGTCAACAAATGTAAAATAAAAAAATAAAAAATAAATGGGGAAAAAGTGTATGCTTCTGCAGCTCTGATTTTCAGAATTTTGAATTGTTAGGCTCATATGTTTATTCTGAATAATTTTGATTGTATGAGGAAAGTTTTGTCCGCAGTTTCTTTGTGTAAGGAAAAATCTGCTTTAAATGGTTTAATTTCTTCCATTTTGCAGGTCATAACTCATTGTTTAAAGTGTGTGTATGACTCTGTTGATTCTTCTTCCAAGGCTATGGCCACTGTCACTGTTTAGTGTGTGTTTGCCTGGATGCAATATCAGAACCTCCCAGGTGATGTGAAAAATTGGATATTAAATTATCTTTTGGGTAGAGATTTAGTGTTTGGTTCCTCTGCTGTAGAGCTTATCAAAACGTGTGATGAGAGGGGTAAGCTGATACAGGGATTTTTCAGACCTTCTTTTCCAAATTTTCTAAGAGTTCACCGACCCCTCATTCAGTTTTTAGCAAGAAACTAAATAAACAGTCTCAGCAGAATGATGGTGAACAGAAACTTAAGAAGAAATGGCAAAAGGGTTCCATAAAGAATACATGAACCTCAAAAACCAAGGTCAGTCCAACAAGTCAGAGTGACTATTTAAGTGACCTTGTTCCCACAGTCTCCCAGGAAATCTCATTTTCCTTTCAGAAAGTATCAATCTCTGCTACTCTCTTTGGAAACAGATAGTTTCAGACAAATGGAGCCTGAAGATCATTCATCAAGGTAACTGATGACAGCAGGAGGAAGTTTCTCCTTTCCAGGAGGTTAATTCCTTATTCACCATTTCAGACTCCTCTATTTCCCACATGGCATTCAGCACTTATTAGCTCAGAGTGACACAGCTAGTTCCTCCTTTCCAGATTGGGAAAGGTTATTATCCAAGGATGTTTTTGGTGCCAAAGAAAGAAAGTGCTTGCAGACCAGTTCTGGATCTTTCTTTCCTAAACAAATTCATGATAGTGCTCAAGCTCAAAATCCTGTCACTTTACAAACTGTTACCTCTTCTTCCTCATTTAGGTTTCCTGCTAGAACTAGTTTTAAATGGTGCTTATCATCATGTCCCTATTCATCCAGACTTTGGGTATGTCTTAAAGTTTTGTGTGTCTGGATTGCATCGTCAGTTATCTGCCTTACCCTTTGGAATGTCCACTGCATCAAAAATGTTGACAAAGTCTCCTGCTTCAGTTATAGCTCATTGAAGGGTACAGGGTCTCCACATTTGTTTTCATATTTACACGTCTTACTTATTTTTGTGAAGAATATTTCAAAGTGTCAGGAATCCTTCACTTTGGTGACAGATCTCTTACTCAAGATGAGATTCAAAGAGAACATTCAAAAGTATTTTTCAACTCCATCATGTAGGATTATGTTCCTGGGCTATCTGCTAGACATGTCAGTAAAAATCTTTTCTTCCACAGGAAACAATAGACCTATATCTAAATCTATTTCTAGGGTTTTCTGCTCAGAATTCAGTAACTGTAATAGAAAACCTAAGGGTGTTGGACCTCATGGCATCTATGATTCTTATGATACTCCAGAAAAGACTCAAAATGAGAAAGATACAATGTTGTTATGGCCCCATCACCAACACCCATTATCTTTTCAAATTCCAGTTCTGGGGGTTTTCAGAAGAGAAATCATTTGGTGGAGACAGCAAATATCCCTAAAGCTAGGTCTCCCCTTCTCTCCCTGCTCCGCTCCAAAGCAGTCCATGACCACAGGTACCTCAGATTTTAGTCTGATCAAGGCACTCACTTTTATAAATCATCTTTAGTCCCCTGGACCTCTTTAGCTTGTTGCACAAAATGCCAAAGTCATGTGGTACATCAACAAGCAAGGTGGAACTTAGTCTTATCCCCCTTTGCAGAAAAAACATATTAGTGAACATCACACATCCTGTCACAGCAAAATTGTGTGGCATATAAACTGATTAAGACAAAAACAGACCCTCACAAATGGAAACTAAACCAGGGGGTCTTACATGTTTTGATCCATCTGTGGGGAGTTTTTCAAGCAACATTTTACAACAGACTCCATGGAAAAAGTCCTGGAAGACAGATGCCTTTTCTTTTCCTTGGACAAGAATGTTCCTGTATGCTTTTCCACCCTTTCCACTAATATCCAGGGCACTGCTAAAAATTCAGAAGGAATCCTGCTAGAATATTGTGGTGACTACCTTTTCACACAGGCAGCAGTGGTTCTCTCTTATTTTGGAAATGGGCAGGGGCAATTATCACAAGCTTCCTCACAGAATGGATCTACTTGCACAAGCACAGGGGTGTTTGATACACCCCAAGTCCGAGCAACTTCAACTGACTGCCTGGATTATAGGGTCTTAATTCCATTTAGCCACCTGTTTACTGATGATGTGCAAGAGGCACTAATGGAGGCAAGAAAGGCCTGCTAGTAGAAAATAATATATTATCAAATGGAAAAGGTTTTTTCATTTGGTACCAACAACACAGCCAGCACCCATTCAGGGCCAGCGTTTCCCTTGTTGTACAGTATTTGTATGAGTTATTCTCCTTTGTCCTTTCTTATTCCTCCATTAATGTTAATTTATCAGCTATTTTAGCATGTCTGTGTATGGAGCCTCCTCTTTCAATGCATTGGCATGTTGAAATGTTTTTGAAAGGTATTTTGCATAAGACACCTCCAAGAAAACTGGTGGCTCCTCCTTGGGATCTTAATTTTGTGTTAGAGAAGCTACCAGCTCATCTAGCTGACCTGAGGTTCTTAACTTGGAAAACAGTTTTACTGATTGCTCTGACCTCTGCATGAAGAGTATCTATGTTGCAAGCTTTTATTGTAAGTCAAGCCTGTCTCATTTTACACAGAGACAGGGTTTCTTTGAGAAATGATTTTTCTTTTGTGCCTATATCCGTGTTTACTTTAAGCCAAATCATTCCTCTCCTTGTTTTCTTCCTGGATCCTAAAAAAAATGAGGGAGAAATGGTGCTGCATACTTTGGATGTTCACAGACAACTCAGTTACTATCCTGACAGAACAAACTTTTTCAGATCTTCAGATCAGTTGTTCATTTCTTGTGAATATAACAAGAAGGGACAGTCTGTGTCCAAAACAGACTGTTTCCAAATGGTTGTCTCAGGCTATTACCTTTTGTTATTTTCACCACAGCAAAACTATCCCAGGCTGGGTCAAGGTCTACTGTAACAGGGCCTTGGTTTCTTCTGTGGCTTTTAAGAAAGGGTTGAACTCTAGAAGTATTCCAGAAGCAGCATCCTGGTCCTGTGTACATACTTTTACAAAACGCTATAAACCTGATCCCTTCTCTAGGTCTAGATCAGGCCTTGCTAGGATCCTTCTCCTTAACTCTTCTCCTTTCACCTCCCAAATGCAGTACTCTAGGGTAATCCCCCATATAGCTAAGGCTACTGGAGCAGTGATTAGCGTGATGAACATTGCAGAGCTGTTTAAGTAAAGTTAACAAATAATCAAAAAAGACATGTAGTTACTCGAGTAAGGACAATACTGCAGAGGAGTTTCAAGTATAAAAATCAATTTATTAGAATCAAAAAATAAATTGCAGTTATCTGTGGTCAAGTGCTTTTGTCCTTTAAACTCACAGGAAAAACACAGTATTTTTATTTTATTTTGTTTTTAACTGCTGAGATATGATTAGATTTTTTTCAATGAGTGCTGGCACTTTAAGATGGGGATCATGCTATTAGTCATGTGACTGTTTTCTGCTTTAAATGTGATGTCAAAATCCATTCACTCTTTTGGTTCTGAAGAAGTCCTGTGTCATTTGGTTGTAGGGTTGCCACCTTTCTAAAGAAAATCGGACCAAAAACCACCCCCTTTGTACTACGCGCAAACTTGTCTCTCCCTGTCCATTCCCCACCCACTCCACCCACTTTCACATCCATTTTATGATATCACTGCATCCATCATTGTGAGGGGGGACACATTATTTTATTTGTTCCCTCATTTTTCTTAGGAAGTGCCAGCATCATGTTAGTGATGCTTTTCAATCAGAAAGCTCAACCAAGTCTGTGTTTTTACAAACTCTGGCATTCTGTTTAAACAGATAAGAGTTTGTATTGTGTTTTTTCGACTACTAGACTAATATTCTGATTTCAAGGTAGTCCAAAAAAAATACCATATAGGTGGAAAAGCTATTTTGCTGCAAGGCTATAGGCTCTTTTTTGGGTTATTTGTATAAGTAACTTACCATAACAGTAAATGTTCGAATGACCACTGCTGCAGTAGCCACTCCCTCCCTCCACTCCCCTTTTTGTTTTTTTTGATTGTGCCAGGTTGTGTTTATATGTGTATATTTTCACTCCTAGCTATGTACTGTCAGGGCTCAGCCTCCCTCATTCAGTTGGCATGACAACTCTGAAGGGCTTACCTGCATTTTAGGCAGCTCAGGTCAAGCTGCCTAACAGTTTGAGCATGAGGAAGGTGTTCTAAAGCTTTGGAAGCTGGCCAGCTGTTATATCCTTGGAAGGACATTACTCATATAACTAAGGCTACTGCAGCAGTTATCATTCAAAATCTACTGTTATAGTAAGTTTTACTTATACAACTGTACTATCATCCTGCTAAACCACTAGTGAACTGAAAATATCATAAGGTGTCAAAAACAGAGAAATGAGATGTTATCATCAATAACATTTCATTATGTAATCAACCCCATCACCTGCAGTCTCTTCACCTATGCATCCCATCAATAAACATACACTACTTCTCAGTTATACCTTCATACTTACTGCATCCCCACAAAGCAGCTGCTTTGTTAATTCACGTTATAATGAATTCACCTCAAATCTTATGAAGCACTCCCTTAGGGAAAATGTTTTAACTAATTAGAAGTGATGGGTTAGGTGATACTCTCTGTTTGACTTTGTCAATTTCAGCATGTAGGGGTTGTACTTATTGAACTAGTGAAACATATCTTAGGCAGCATTTCCCTACTTTTTACCATTTGAGATTTTCTTTTACTATGTAGAACTCAAGCTGGTTTCTCCAAAATACAATAGAGCTTTATTTCTGGGTACCATTCCAGACGTAGTTTTTTACAGCTGCCATATGCCTCACTTCGGCTTTGTCTAAAGACATGTCTGTGAAGGAAATAAAACACTCTATGAATGAAAAAAACAGTGACAGCAGATGTAAGCCGTAGAGTCTTCATTCATTACTTGCTAAGCTATTGCTAAACTATCAGAAATGACATTCTGACAGAGAATCTCCTGCTGAGGCCTGCTTTAGGTCAACCTTATGTGTAAGTACAGTATCCAGTGGAAAAAAACACTTTTTATACTATTTTCTATGCAAAACAGATTGCATTTATTAGAAAGCCATACCCAAAAGTTGTTACATCCAGGAATATGTGAAGAAGTGTGCCTGTGTTTTTGAGTAACTGATGTGAATTTGTTCAATATTAAAGAGCTGTATTAGACTTGGGTTCCCTCCTTTGCTTCCCTGATAAGAATAAGTCTAGAACTATATGAAGCAGTATAGAGGAAGGAAGACTATAGTGCATCAGTATTTCAATATATGCACCTTCTGGTGGGTATGCCAGAACATCCTAAAGCACAGAGGTAGCCTCATTAAGTATTAATACTCGGGTAAAACCACAAGCTGCAAAAAAGCTTCCAACAAACAAATGCAAAATACTGATACATAGCTACCAATGAAGAGCCACCCTCCCTCCAAATTATTTCTTCTTCCTAGTACTCTGTCTGGGGATCCTGTTTATGTGCTACAATATATCTGTATGATCATTTTGATCCTTTTCTTAAGTTTTATGTAGATTTTTTGTAAGCTCAGCAGTTTTTTTATGGCTGTCAGTGGTGACACATCTTCAGCATTTCGCAAGCATGATGATGTTTTCAAGGAACACATCAAATAACAAGATAACTGGGTAAGTGTGTGTGTGTTGTGTGTGTGTGTGTGTGTGTGTGTGTGTGTGTGTGTGTGTGTGTGTGTGTGTGTGTGTGTGTGTGTGTGTGTGTGTCTGTGTTGCCTCTGCTAACTTTTGAAATGTTACAAAATTACTAGGCTAGTTGATCTACATTACTTGTTAAATCTAACAATATTCTGGGCTGAACTGTTGTTATCCCAAAGTACTTCCATGCCAAACTTCTCTTTAGGCTTTTTATCTCAGCCTCTCCTTAGATTATATGCTTAAGCTATGGCAAATAGCTATTGTGGTGCCTCTATATAAAGGTGGTTTTGTAACTAACCCTGGAGATTATTGTTCAAATGGCCTCACTACTGTCAAATATAACATAATGGAATAGATCATAGTCATTCTTATTAACAGCAAAATTGAAAATTAAAAAAAAACATGCAATCCTACAATTTTGCGATGGTCAGATTTTGTTTGCTTAATCAGGTTGACTCTTTTAAAAGTTTTTATTGGATTTTCAATTTGTAAAATAATCAGAACAATATTTACAGTCAGAGATTTGTGAACATAATAAATGAAAAAATTTCAACTAAACCTCACACACAAAAGAAAAAAAACAACTATTTACATGAGTGTCCATTAACCAAGTCATTCAAGTTATTATACATTACATAGATTCTGAAATGCAGTTATTTTTGCTTGTCAAGCAGATCTCTAGGTTTTGTCCATGTATTGTAGCAAGAAGTAATCCTGGTTGTTCCTGACAATTGTAATGATTTCCAGGTAAAAGACTTCAGTTACAATATTATCTACAAACTAAAAAAAAATTGAACAAACAGAGGATATGGACTTTTCCATTATATTCTTAAAGACAAATGGAGACAAATTTGAAAAATAAGATGTTAAGGGGAAAATAAAGAGCTTTCCTAATATGGATGACTTTTTGAAGGTATGACTGATGTCATTGATTGGGGTCATTCTATCCGTGCTATTTATCTCAACCATGATAAAGCATTCAATATGATTCTCCATGCAGCCATTGTTGATAAACTTACCTGCTTAGATATTATCCGCCATATCACTTGATGTATTCTCTGGACATATGCACAGTATAAAAGTTGATGGCACCTTCTCATCTACTAGATTAGTCTGTTTGGCCTCCTACTTCCATAATGTGGCAAAGACAGATATTCAAGGTTTGTGGTTGACCATGTTTTGTCTGACTACAAACAGGATGCTATTATTTATTCCGCCACAGGCTCTTAAATTCTCCTAGAAGTGCAAGAAAGAGTCATACCTAGTGCTCCTGCCATGGGCTGACAATGTAGTGTAGTCACATTTGGGAAAAAGATTGCCCCACTGATTATCCACAAATAGAACTCAGCTTAAAGTTACATTTCTTAAAAAAATCTTATGACGCTTAAGGAAAGACAGAGAGTATTTATTAGCTTATAAACAGCACACCATATTTGTAGTTAATACAACATGAAAAAGGTATATCTCACATCTACAGGAAACATTCAGAATGCACAATATATATAATATGTACAGTTTATTTAATCAGAAAACTTGAGCATCTCTGCTTTCAAGTACATCTTGTTCCCCAAATCATACTTGGAGAAAATAAATTATTTAATCAATAATGGCCATAAGCTTCAAAATTTGCAACACATGTAAATGATTAAAGCACTTAGACCTCTAAATGCAGCACACTGATGTAAATTATGAAGAGGCACATGTTTTAGTCAAATGTAAACTTTGTCAGAACTACAGACTTTAAAGAAAGAATTGAATACACTGTACTGTGTGTAATGGGCTAATTAAAAAGTACTCTGATAGAAGTGTGTACAGCTTATATAAGAAGCGATTAAACACACTTTATACTGCACTTTGTACAATGTAATGAAAATGTTGTAGAATTTTGTTGTACAGAACAGTTGGTATATCATATACATTGCAAGAAGTGTAAGGTAGTCTTGTCCTCTGAGTTCTATTGTCTGCACATACAAGTTCAACAATACCTGTCTAAAAACAACAATTGCTCATTGGCCTTTCTCTAACTTTGTCTGGGGAGGAGCCATGACGCATTCATACCTTGGCTGCTCCATGAAACACTGGGTCTTTTTCTGAATTCTGCCATTGGATTTATAGGCAGTAATCCAACCTGTAGAACTAAAATGTTCTTGTATGAAGAGTAGCATATCTATGAAACAGACAAGGTGTACATTACTTAGTTCATGTTTAATCAACCTACTTACTGGGTATGTTGAACTGGCACAGATTCCC
Source organism: Protopterus annectens (assembly GCF_019279795.1). Lineage (NCBI taxonomy): Eukaryota > Metazoa > Chordata > Ceratodontiformes > Protopteridae > Protopterus > Protopterus annectens. Next base: position 1,037,476,682 of record NC_056735.1, read on the forward strand.
AGTAAAGGAAGGAAAGTTTAGCTTTCCTTTCACCAAGTAGTCAACAAGGAGGCTACAGCAACAACAGCTGCTAACGCTGAAGCCTCGGCACGAAAGACATTTGGAGAAACCACAAAAAGAAGATTGCACAGCATCAAGGTTTTGGTACCTCACTTAGGCTGAAGTAAACAAGGGAAGAAAGGCTGAGAGCAAGGTGAAAGTAACAGACAAAGTACACCTTATTAACTCAGTGAACATGGTCTGTTATCAGCAAGCACTGCCTTAAATGTTTGATGATCTGGATTATCATCACTGTAGCTGAACTCACCATAGTGGTCACAGCCTGCAGTCATGGTAATGGTACCATATAATGGATCTATGTCAGATGACTGAATTTTCAGAAACTCAAAATTCATATGGACAAAACCATATGATCAAGTTTCTGAAAACTTGAACATCAAAAAAAAAAACACAAAAATCTACTGTTTTATGTTTATGCAAGGAAGCAAGCAAACACCCCCTGAGAATTATATACACCAATTGAGAGATCACACTGCAGTGAAAAGAGTAAATTTCCTGATCCTCGCTGTGCCACAATCTCCATTCAAAAGCTGAGAGTTTTTAAAAAGTCCATCATATGGTCTTGACTATATGAATTTCAAGTTTCTCAAAATTCGATCAACTGAAAATACTGTCCAGACTGACTGAGATACTGAAGGCACAGGACATGTTAGGACATGTTCCCATCCAGGCCATGAGCAGTGGGCCAGCTATTTAAGTTGTATATCTGCACAAGGGGTCAAGAGTTTGCAAACTCAACCTAATGCTATTTTAAGTACTTCCAGCAGGCACATGAGTACATGCCTAGCTTGTATTATAGAAGTTCTGCAACAGTATAGGGTACTTGAGATGCACTATACCATCTGATTGTTTTGTTTTTGCATTAATATACTTAAAACTGTATCACTTCTGAGACAAATGAATTTCAAATGGGTGTTTGGCTTAGGTGCAGCTTGTCAGAATTCCTCTTTCTGATTTTCAAGGACAAAATATGAAAATGTGCACAAAGTTGGGAAACTGTATGTTACAGAGATCTACAGATGACAATCCATGCTTACAGATAATTATGTCCTTTTCAAATCATTTAATCATAACAGAAGCACACATTCACATTTTTTTTCCAAATGCAAAATGGGTGGGATGAGAATCAGGAACTATGAATGGACATAGGCCATTCTATGTGAAAAGCACCAGAGTCAAGTTTCAACTAAAGCAAAATAGTAAAATTGTCATAGGTGACTCTTTAGTCAGGCATGCTGATGTTCCACTCACCGGGTTAAACAAGGAGAAAGTTACTGTCAGCTGTCTGTCAGGTGCCAGGATCTGCCACATAATGCATGCACTCAGGTCACTCCACAGCAAGTACAAATATGACTCTGTCATTGTCCATGTTGGTGTGAATGACCTGAGATGTACCTCTCTGGACTACATGAAAAGAGACATGGAAGAGCTCTCTGATCTAGTAGCCCAGGCAGGTATGACTCTAGCTCTGAGTAGCATCCTGCCATTACCCCCGAATGATACCACAGTACAAGGACAAAATGATTGACTTCAAGCAATTGGCTAAGCTTCTGGTGTCATTCTTAGGGGATCCAGTATCTGTCTGCCTGGGATGACATGATCAACAGACCATGATGCTTTGCCAGAGATGGCCTGAACCTGTCGCCCTTGGGATTCCGGATACTGGCTAAGGCTCTTGCCACCCCTATAGTGTCTTTTTTAGGCAAGGTTCAAATGATGACTTCACCACCATAACAGGTACAAGCAAGCACAATCTGCGGATAATGCTACTCAATGCTAGAAGTCTAAACCTCAAAATGCACTCACTTGAGGCAATCCTTAAAATGGAGAACATCGACATCTGTGCAGTGACAGAGACCTGGTTTAAGGCTCCAGGGAGCACCTCTGCATTACCAGGCTATAATTCATACCACAACTTTTGGCCACCTAACCTGGACCAAAACACTAATTGTAACTTGCTACAGATCCCCCACCATGCCCCAAGATTCCCACTCCTCATTTCTTGACACACTGGAAAATATTAGGGTACAACCCAACACCCTAATAATGGGCGATTTCAACTACCCTACCATTAACTGGGAAAACTGCTCATGTACCAACTCTTTTGGTCAATGTTTTCTGGAATTCATAAATTCCAGTGCCTTGGATCAACTTATCCACACCCCCACCAGGGGCAGCAATATCCTAGACCTGGTCATTACCAACATGGGTGACTGGTTTTCCACACCAGAAGTCAATTCCTTGTTGGTCAGATCCGACCACAAGCTAATCACCCTAGACATCACCACCCCCACCCCATTAGGGAAACCACAGTAAAAAAATTCTACAAAGCCAACTTCATGCTTCTTGAGACAGAAGTGGCAAACTTCATGACACCCATGCAGATGGACAATAGAGGTACGACTGCTGAATCCTACACAAATGCACTTTATAAGCACTTACATGAGTGCATGGATCATGCTATCCCTAACAGAACCAATATGCTATCCTCCAAAAAATGGAAGCCAATCTGGTGGTCCTCTGCCATAAAAAATTCTACAACAGAAGAAAGAACCTGTTGCAAAAAAGAGTAAAATCCCATTATTGGAGGAACTCCCTGGTCAGCCTCAGTAAGAAGCTGAGATCCCTCATAAAATCCTCCAAAACTAGTTACAAAAACAAAATTGCCACTGATTCTAAAGACAACCACGAAGCATTCTATAGCTATGTCAAGAATCTCAATAGCAACAGTCAGATCTGCTCTGAGTTACAGCACAATGATACTACATATACAGAACCAACTGATATTGCCAACATCTGGCAGATAGGTTCAGTGCTAACTTTACCCCCCCACCCCCTAAAGGGCCCATCTCTATACAGGAAGAATGCAAAGTTCCTGTAATCATGGCTGCACAGGTAAAAACCACATTCTCCAAAGCCAAGAACAGCATCCATGGGACCTGACAACATCCCAGGCTGCATTCTACACAAACTACAGAATGAACTGGCACCCCACCTAAGCACCTTGTTCAATCATAGCCTCACCTCAGGCTTTGTGCCCACTGAATGGCACACATCGACGGTTATCCCACTCCACAAATGGGGAACCAACACGGACCCCAGGAACTAATGCCCCATTAGCCTGATGAGCCTGGTCTGCAAGGAACTTATAAACAAAGACATTGGTAATCTCCAAACTCTGGACCCCACCCAGTTTGGGTTTGTAAAAGGCAGATCATGTTTCCAAAACCTGATAGACTTCTTTGAAGCAGTCACCAAAACCATAAAAGAGGGTAAAGTGGTTCACACAGCCTATCTAGAGCTTGCCAAAGCTTTTGACACCACCCCAACTCTGGAATAATAGATAAACTCACTAAACTAGGTATAAATCCCTATGTCACAAGATGGGTTGCCAACTGGCTCACTGAGAAAACCCACACTGTGAAAGTAGTAGACTCCAAATCTGACTTCAGATGAGTGGCAAGTGGAGTACAACAAGGTTCAGTCCTGGGCCCTCTCCTGTTTGGTATCTACTTCTCTGAAGTACAGGCTACCACAGAAGGTCTTTGGCTAATGAAGTTTGCAGATGACTGCAAACAAGGAGCCATAATCGAAACTCCTAACGATGTGGACATACTACAAAAGTGCCTCACTGAGACAGATGCCTGGTGTCAAAGCCATGGCCTCAAGCTCAATGCCAAAAAGTGCATTGTCATCCCCTTTGGTAAAAACTCTCTACCCAGGAGCTACCACATAGGCGGTAGGCAGTAGTCTACATAACACCGAAAGTGTGATAAGAGACCTTGGGACACAGGTGGACAGTAGTCTCTCCTTTGATAATCACATCACCACAGTAGTCAGGAAATCCTTCTACGTGGCACACCTCATTACAAAAGGTTTCTCATCCAGGAAAAAAAGAGGTCATTGTTCCCCTCTACTCATCACTCATTAGACCCATTATAGAGTACAGCACCCCTTTTGGTATGTACCTCACAAGACATCTACAACAACTGGAAATGTCACAGAAATACCTCACAAAGATGATTACTGGTCTCAAACAGATGCCCTATGCAGACCGTCTCAAAAAACTCCAGCTTCACTCTGTCACATATCACCTACTCAGAGGCAGTCTCTGCCTAACATACAAAACTATGTAAAACCCCGAGCTGTTGGGCATGCTCCAGTTAAAGAAATCCCAATCCCTCCAAGCTACACGCTCTAGGGACGTAAACCTTGTCACCACAATAAACAGAACATGCTGGAGGGATAGATTCCTGTCCCAGAGACTTCCCATACTGTGGAACAAAGTACCTATCTATATCAAACAAAGCTCCTCATTAGCACGCTTCAAGAATAATCTTGGTGATTGGATGGGGAATAGGAAATTCACCCCGGGGATCACCTCTGTGGCTCTGCTCGACAGGGGCACTGGAAAATAATTTTCTTGGGTGGCGAAAGCCAGGGTACCTTTTTGGCTAGGCTTATATAGGCCCTAGGGCCAGTAGCCTAGTACCTACCTATGAACCTATGAATCAGAAAGAGAAGGAATCAATCCCATAGGCTTTTTTGTATGGTGGTTGAGAAAGCACCTTTTTCAGCTGCTTGTCATTCAAAGATGAAAACATGCTTATCTCTTGGAATTTGCACCTGTGATCAACCTTGACAGTAAAAAAAAAAAATCCTTTGTAACATTCACTACTGGGGACCTGCAGCTGTTGTGCTTTGTTGATCTACCAATAATTTCATCTGAGATGATACACTGCCTTTAATGTCATACTATCACCTGGGACTGAAAAGCTAATCTCCTAGGCATCATGGCTAACCCACACAAGGAATAAAACTTATCCCTCCCCTTGTTTGTTGATATAGCTCATTACAGTAGTGTTGCCTGTCATTACCTGCAAAAACCCTTCTTTTCCTGATGAGCTTCAATGAACTGAGTGCCCAAATCAGAGCCATTATCTCCCTTTCATTTATGTGTTTCTTACTTGCATGTTAAACTGCTTGCATGATCAGGACTCCTGCATGTGTTCCACTAGCTCATTCTCATGCAGATTGTCATAGCAATCATTAGAAATGTGGAAGTCATGAATTCTGGTACTCTTAGGAATTCCCTGGCTGTAGTCTTGTTTTCTGTCATCTGCTGAATTGTACTAGGCAAGAAAATATGCTGTGTCTAGAGACAGGTTGGAATCCAGCAGAGGCACACCATGTGTTCGAAAAGAGTAAGAGTGACTTGAGGATGCTGAAGGAAAAATCCAAGCTTTGCAAGCAGTGAGTTGATGAGCCCTCACCACCTCCCCCTAGGACAGTGCCCAAATGAGACATTCATCCAGGTAAGAGGAAAGGTGATAAGGCCTGTATTGACTATATTGCACATATTAGTATGCATTTTACAAAAAGTGTATCCAAACTTGAAAGACTTTGATGTTTCCTAATCAAAAGAATCAAATAACTAGGCTACAGATACAGTTAAATGTCTTTCACATTTTCTACCTCATGTAGACTCCTACAAAAAGAGCCCTGTCTTGCATATCACGCTGTGAATGACCAAGATTTAATGGATCTTCTTCATCTCAGAAGTACTGGTAATGTTAGGAATGCTCATCACAAAACTCTTGGCTTTCATTGCAATAGATTCTCAGACTATGTCACCAAAGCATGGAATACTATACCCCTCTCTCTGTCTCTCTAAAAATAGGACAACTTCTCAAACAATTTAAGCAGAAGCTAAAGTCACACCTACAGCTCTTCCTCTGTACTAACCCTGGATAAATAATGCTAGAATAAACCATAATTCCAAACTTCTTCCTTTATCTACTCCCCTCTCATATCTTTCTCACATACCTTCTCTACACTCTTACCCACTTACAGTAACTGACTTAATTCCCCACACTTTCCCACTCATTTCATCCGTCTTATGTTCACCTATTGAATCTGCTTTTCCCTTCAGCTCCTCCTGCTTCACACTTTTAATCACTTCTAGTCCTTCTCCAATCAGTCGTTATTTTGCTACACCAGGTGACTAGCAAAAAAAAAAAAAATAAATAAATAAATAAAAAATGCTGCTTTTATGCGTCTTTATTATGAAACTGTTTACTGAAGTATACAATGCTATTGGTCCACTAAAATTTATGTCTGTATATACACACACACACACACACACACACACACACACACACACACACACACACACCTCTCTCTCTATATATATATATATATATATATATATATATATATATATATATATATATATATATATATATATGTGTGTGTATATGGATATATATATATATATATATATATATATATATATATATATATATATATATATATAAATGCTAATGGTCTCTGTCTGTATATTGAATTATGCTCACCATTTTCCTTTGCTCAAAACAATAATCAGTAATCGTGCCTTGCTGTACTATCTGAAATGACTCCATTACAATGCAGACTTTTCAAAATAATGTTGAATGACTTTTCTATGCAACATATACACTTTTACAAAATGTCTTTATTCAGTAGATTATGTATACACCTCTATAATGCTGTTTTTCTGCACTATTCCCTAGTCTATGTATATACTTGTAAAATGGTGTTTTTTCTACACTATGTATAAATCTAATATGCAGTATTTGGAGCTTTTCTTCCCAGGCATCCACTGAAAAGGGGACATTGTGCCCAGTCGGACATTCCCAGTCAACAGAAGCTATGATGATGCTCAGTTAATTAATAATCAATTAAGTAAACACAAATAGGACTTCCTGATAGGATAAGTTCATTATCCAGAGGATTCCCTGTCTATGAAACAAACTTCCATTGCATGTTAAATGATACAATTAGCATCCCTCAAGTTAAGTTCTGATATCTTGAAGACTATATACATATACAGAAAGATATGTAGAAAGTGTGAGAAAGAGAGAGAGGGAGGTGCTGGTCTGGGCAGGGGGGAAGTGAAGTGAGGTGAGGCACATACCTGCAAAAATAAGGCTTGCTGCATATGTTATTGAGGTGCATTTAATAATGTAGTGCACCTTTGCATCATGACAAGGGCCTGTGTTTCATAATTTTAATGTATTTGTTCTTAAAAATTGTCATAGCACAAAGAATGATAACTAAAATATAGAAATAATTTTATACCAGATAGTTATATCTAACTCCAAGCATCATGGAAAATAGTAGAGTGTTTTTGACCTCTAATTCCTGGTGAATGGAACAAGCAATGCCGTTTGATACTGGTGATATATGATATAGACAGAAGGCATAAATTATAAATCTAGCTTTCTGTTATGACAAAGAATGAAGCTGCAAACAATGTGTCAGGCTGCACTCCATAAAACTGAGGTATACACAAGTATCCAGTGGCTCCATCTGCCTCTCCTGGGCCTTCTGTACTCTGTGGCACAGCTGACTGAGTCCTGCATGCCTGATTTTGAGGGGGTGGGGACAGGGATCCATTTGTATTTCTTTTGGTGATTTCCCCTTTCTCTTTCCTGTATCTTGTTTTACTTTTGTTTGATCTCTGAATGAATATGTAGATTTTAGGCTGTGCACCAAGGGAGCCTGAACCGTAGGGCGGGGGCAGAGGAATGGTGTGT
>NC_056735.1:1037486818-1037514318 GCF_019279795.1 Protopterus annectens
ATTTCCCCAGTTCTGTCAGCTCTGGAAGAAGTGTGTTTTACCGCCTGCAGTTTTCCTGATACCAAAGCTGCTGCCCATAAAAAAGGCAAACAGGAAGTATAACGTTAATCAGTCTTTTAAGTTTTTATACACTGTTCCTAAACATATCCCAGCAGCTATAGCTTTAATTAATCCAGTTGCTGTCTAACATTTTAACTCTATTCCTTCCCCTTCTGACAAGGATGGTAAAATTTTGTATTTGGGGGAAAAATGTTTTCTTCTGCAATTTTAATTTTTACAACTTTGAATTGTCAGGCTGATATGTTAAAGTTAATTCTGACTAATTGTGAAAATATGAGGTATGTTTTATCTGCAGTTCCAATTACTCATTTAAAGTGTGTTTATGGTTGTAGCTACTACATCCATTGAAGTTGCCACTGGTACTCTGTTGAGGTTTGCCTAGCTTCATTCTGAGAACCTCCCAGAGGATGTAAATATTAAATTTTAAATTCACTTTTGGATAGAGATTTTGGTTCCACTGCTGCAAAGGTTATAAAAGATGTGATGAGAAGGTTATGTTGATGCATTGAATCTCTCAGATTTTTTTATCCCTCCTTCTGTAAATTTTCCAAGGGTTTTTTTTGCTCCCTTGTCCAACTGCGGCAAGAAACACAGTCTAATCATTATGCTGGTAAGCATACATAAAAAAACAATAGTGGAGAGGTTCTCTAAAAGAAAACAGCCCCCCCCCCCAGAGCAAAGGATAGTCAAATAAGTCAGCATGACTATGTAAGGGGCCTTATCTTTCCTCCCACCCTGACAGTCACTTATCTCCATTTCTCTCTTTGGGAAAAGGCTGTTTCAGACAAATGGGTTCTGAGACTGATTCAGCAGGGGTACAGATGGCAGTGGGAAGTGGTCCCCCTTTGCAGAGAATTATTCTATATTGACCAGACCAAACCCTTTTGTTCCCTCCTGTTCTACAGCACATGCTTTATCAGGGGCTAATAGAAATATTTCCTCTTTCCCCTGTGGGGAAGAGGTTTTCATTTAAGAATGCTTTTGATGCCAAAGAAAGAAAATGCTGGAGACATTTATGGACCTTTTTTCTTAAACCAGTTCGTGATAGCACCCGAATTCAAGATGCTTTCACAATACAGTCCCTTATCCTTTCTTCCCCACTTGAGATTTTTTTGGTAACCTTAGATTTAAAAGATGCTTATCATCACATTCCTATCCATTATGGTTTCAGATGTTTCTTAAGGCTTTATATGTCTGGACTGTATTATGCATTCTCTGGCTTACCCTTTGGGCCATCCACTGCCCCAAGAGTGTTCACAAACCACGGGATTCATTAAACTACTGTTATGGCTATGCGGACACGAACACCACTAAGTACAGGTGGCATGTCTAAGCAGTGCATGCACCTCTAACATGCCCCCTGCACTCAGAAAGTGCTGTAAGGCACTTTTGAAAATCATTTCAGTGTTTACGGACACTGAAATGAAATAAAACTAGTATTTCAGTGTCTGTGTACACTGAAATAGATAGGGGAGTAAGATATATATATATATATATATATATATATATATATATATATATATATATATATATATATATATATATATATATATATATATATATATATATATATATATATATATATATATATATATATATATATATATATATATATATATATATATATATATATATATATATATATATATATATATATATATATATATATATATATATATATATATATATATATATATATATATATATATATATATATATATATATATATATATATATATATATATATATATATATATATATAATATCTATATATATAAATATATATATATATATATATATATATATATATATATATATAAACCCAATCTCTTACTGCAAGACATCTGCAAAAAGGCTGACAAACTGGGGAAATAAAGGGCAAACAATAATGACATCTTTGAAATATGGCTGTTATATGCATAGAGGTCTGCTAGAATAGCATGGTTTGATTTCACATACTGGCGTAGTGGTGTAGCGGTAGCATTGTTGCCTCATAGCAAGAGGTTCTCCAGTTTGATTCTCGGCTGGGGTGCCTTCTATGTGAAGTCTGCATGTCCTTCCTGTGTTCATGTGGGTTTCCTCTGAGTGCTCCGTTTTTCTCCCATGTTATAAAGACATGTATCTGGAGTGTTTCTCAACGGGCCTCCACTGAAAATTGGCTTTGTTCCAAGTCAGACTTTCCCGGTTAACAAATGTTAAATAAATAAACTAAATAAAAAACATACAATTCCTGATAGATTCCAGGTCTGAAACACAAATGAATGTCATTATTTTCTGATGTCAATGCTCACACCATCCCAGTGATTTCTCAGAAACCCACAACTGTTATGGGGAACAGACCAAACATATGAGCCACACATCTGGACAGTATCTAGACATCTGGACAGTGGAGAGGTATGACTGCAGTCATGTAACAGAAGAGAAAAAACAGCAAGACCTGCCAACCATTTCACCCAGCACCCTCTGAACCACAGTAAGACTAGCATGACACTATCCCAAATCAGCTCTGAGGAATTACCCATGTATTTCCAAATATATCATGCACTACAGGGATGGAATTGTAGGGAAAACAAGACATAGGTGTGAAAATGTCCACCCACAACCATTTGCACCACAGTCACAGCAACATACCAGTACCCAAAATGAACTCTAGAGTAGAACGACTGTTTGAACAAACATATCTTGATTGCCAGTTAAACACTACCCTGACATATACTGGTCCAACTCACAGTCTACTGGGAATCCTGAGGTGTTACAGGACATTTCACAATCTGCCCCTTCAAACATATACATATACTAGATCACCAGCAACTGTAGCAGCATGCACAGTCAGATAGAAAAATCACTGTGACACTCACATCTGCTACTCTCCCTACTCAGCCCAACAAACATTTACACACAACACTGCTACCAGTCTGTTAACAATGGCCAGAAATACATAACTCTCAATTGGACAGATTTACACAGAATGTCCAGTGTGTGGTACCATATTTATGGGCACTGCTGCATACCACTTCCAGGAGTCTGCTAAGTCACTGGGATGATACCAGGAGTGCAGCCACTACATAATGATAAACCATACCTCTGAACCTCTTACTGGAAGACATCTGGACAAAGCATGACATATTTGGGGGCAGGGGGCTGGAAAGAGGGACATATCTCACATAATGGTTTTGCAAACTGAAACAGTTGCTGGTGTTACAGGGTTTGTTGTAACATAACATCCCTGAAGAATATGATGTCTGAAACACTAGTGGATATAAACATTTACTGACTACAATCCTCTCATTATCCTATTGATTTCACAAAAAAAGAAGTTGTCTGAGGAACAGACAAAATATAACAGGCAAACCTCTGGGCAGTGTGTGGCCATCTGGACAATTGAGAGGTATGTCAGAGACATATCACTGTCAGACGTTAAGTCACAGAGAAAATGCATGTCCAGACAAACCCTGTTAATCTACCAGTCCTCTGTGTGCATAACAGCAATACTTACAATCTGTACCCAATTCTGGAGCTTTGTCCCCCATGTTATTGTGCCGTCTCCACATGTCTTGTCCTGAGAGGTATTTCCACCTACTGTCTGTGAAGCTGTATCCCCCACACCTCCATAATGTCCTGCACACAGGCAAGGAAAAGGGGCAAGGCCCACATGAAGGACTTAATTATAGCGTTATGTTGCTATTGCATTGGCTAATGGAAAGACAACACAGCTGCTCTGGATGCAAGTAGCAAGTGGGAGACACCAATTGGTGCAGAGGCCATCACCTGCTCATGAGCATTACCTATAAAAGGCAAGCTGCTGCCTATGCAACACAGGTCTGAACCCATCTACACAAAGATAGAGTGCAACTACACAAACCTAACCATTTGCAGTAGTCTGAGGAAACTCTTCAGCACTATAACAGGTGTGTCAATCACGTAAGCTTGTAATGGAATGCAGAAGGGGGATGCAATAATGTCAAATAGGACATTAAACACTAGGTCACAACAAGACCTGCTGGACTCACATGCTGCTGTCCGGCACCTATGGCCATTCCTGCTTGCCCTGTCTGCATTGACATGGATTACATCTCTGGCCCCTGAGTCACCCCAGCAAAGGTCAGCTCATGTATAACTACCACTGGAGTGTCTATTGTGCAATACTGAATGTGACACTGCTAGGCCAGCTACCTGAGATGTTGTACATATTCATATGTCACCTGTGAATACTACCTATGATACATATGCTTGTCCTACAAATGTAAGGGACTTATACACAACAGATGCAGATGTGTGTGTTGAACTGTATGTTATATAGTGAGCCCATACCTGACAACTGTCTAGTGTTTTGCAGACTGACCACATGTCTGCCTCTTATTTGTAGTCAGTACCTCATACAGTTGTGTATTGTCTGGCACATCACTGGCAACCCATGAAAGACTGAAATCATAACATAATAGCATACATTTGATTGTCAAAAGTCATATCATATGGAGTAGACCTGTGAATGCGACACCGTCTTTGCTGGCAACTACGTGTGCTTCAGCTAGATTCATAGAGTGACACTATTTTCTGGCCTTTGTCCAACAGAGATGTGTACCTTTGTGCAAATGTCCTGCACTAACAGGAGCTAGGTGTCTTAGCATGAAACCCATGTCAATGCAGGCGTACCTTGTCCTGTAGGATGCCGACATTTGTGCAGTCACTGACACCTGCTTTGTAGCTGTGGAGAGCATACTAACCTTACCAGGTTACTCATCCCATCATACATTTAGACCCCAAATGGAGGGCTGCAAAGCCACAGGAGGTGGAGTGTTGAACATAACATACACATAAACATACACACCTCCAGGCTGGCCAAACAGCATGATGCATGGGAGACATCCCGAGTGCAGTTGACAGTTGACAAAACACCTACTCAAATCATAGTTAGCTACAGGCTTCCGACCATGACTATGGACACCCACCACACCTATTGGGACTTGCTGAAATCTGTCAGGATTCAACTACCCAACCGTAGTGTGCATGACCTATGTCATCTGAATGTGAATGCACAGAGATTCCTTGACTTTGTCAATGGCAATGCAGTGAATTAGCTAGTCAACACTCCTATGACAGGTGGAAATAACATGTACCTGGTCCTAACCAACATGAGTAGTCACTGTACTGTGTCATCCTCCTTGGTAAGATCTGACCACATAGCCATCAATGTTCAGGTCACCATCTCCCCTGCACCCCAAGTCAGGGTCAAACAAAATTAACTTTACACAGATGATTATAAATCTCCTCAGAGCAGGTAGAATAGCTTTACAGCCAATGTCCCATCAGTTGGAACTAGCAGTAGTGTCCAGACCCACACTGCAATACTATGTGGCAACTACATAGCTGTATGGACTCAGCAATACCTGACAGGACATCATCATCTCCCTTAAGGTAGGATAAACATCCGTGGTGGACAGCAGCAATATACAAATACCATAATAGGTGGAAATAATTGCTGGACAGGTCCAAGAAGGAACAGGTGCTTTATTGGAAGCAATGTCACCTTGGTCTGCACAAGCAAATAAGGTCACAGTTGAATTACAAAGGCTATCTTTGAGTGCAAATTGGACACATTCACCAAGGCCAATCATTAGGCCTTCCACACATGTCTGCAATCCCAGAGGCAATGCACAAACATGCTCTGTAGTGGTGGTGAATAACACCACATACACATATGGCATAGATATAGGTGACCGGTTGCAGACAGGTGAAGTGTAAACATCACCCCCCCATCACCCCATTGGTACACATATGCATGCACAGCACCTGTCCCCCTCCCCTCATCATCAATAATGCCCTCTCAAAAGCAAAACACAGAAGTCTCCATAGGCCTGATACCATTCCTGGCTGCATCCTACATGAACACAGGCATGGGCTCTCAGATACATTCTGCACTGTAGTCAACCACAGCCTGAGCACCGGTGTCATCCCATCTGCACAGAGGGCAGCCACTTCCATCCCTTTACACAAAGGCAGAGCAATCCAACGACCCAGCCAATCATATGCACATCAGCCTAACTAGCCTGCTCTGCAAGGGCATGGAAGGCAATATCAAGGACATTATGGACAGGGACATCAGCAACACTGAAATGCCTGAGCCCACATGGCATGGTGTTGTCAAAGGGAGATCAGGCGTGTTAAACCTGGTCGACCTCTCTGAATTGGTCAACAAACACAAGGATGAGGGGAAGATGGTGAACAATGTGTACCTTCACCTGGCCCAATTCTCTCACAATAATCCTTAGGCAGCCAGGATACATATGTCTATACAGCTAGGCACCAACCTGCATGTTACTAGATGGGTAGCTTACTGGCCCAGTGATAGTATCCACTCTGTCAAAGTAGTGGAGCCCAGCTCTAGTAGTAGAGTCTTCCAAAGTGGTGTACCCCAAGGATCAGTCTGGGGCCTCTACTGTTTGAAATATATGTATCTGAGGTACATGACAAAAGCAGTGGTCTGTGGCTGACCAGGTGTACAGATGCTTGCAGGCTGGCCACTGTCTTACATTCCCCTACCGATGTGAGCATCTCCCAAGAGGCCCTAACCCAATTAATGACTGGTGCAAGAAGCATTTCTGCAAACTGAATGCCAGGAGAGGCATCATTCTCCCTCCTGTGGCAGATGTCATCCACACTAATTATGACAGTAATGATGTACTGAGCATGCAATCAAGTGTGAGGTGACTTGTGCACCAAGGTTGGTAGCAACCCTAACATTTCCCACCGTGTGGGCACCATTGAACAGAAGGCTGTCTACATGGCCCACCTCACAAATATGGGTATGTCGTCCAGGAACCAGGAGGCCACAACATCCCTGTACGCCACCCTTATCAGACGCTTTACCAAGTACAGTGACTTCTTTGGCTTGTACCTTGCTAAGCAAATGCAGCAGTTGCAGAGACCACAGTGGATCCTGACCAGGCAATTCCAGGGTCTGCAGCACCTATCCTATACAGGTAAGGGTGAAAACCCTGACCCTGTACTCAGTCTCATACAGACTCATCATAGGTGACCTGTGTCTGGGATGCAAGACCATGTCCAAACCACCCTTGATGGCATTTCTGCATATCTGTAAGACATATTGCACTTATGCATCATGCACCCAAGGCCCTCACCTGGTCTGTGACATGTATAGTACTTGTTGGTGGGATAGTGTAGTGTCCCACACAATACACTGTCTGTAAAATATGCTCCTTCCCCATGTCTAGCAGAGTATGTGTATAGCCCTCTTGAAGAAGAAGTTGGATGACTGGATGGGAAATGGATTAGACACCCCTGGGATCCCACATGTGAACCAGATGGAAAGGGGAAACAGGTGCTGGCTTGGAAGGGACATGGGCAAAAGTCTTGGCCAGGCTTATGAGGGCATCAGGGCCAATAGCCTGGTATCATCTTATGAGGCTATGCATCCAGTTCTTTACATGTTTCCTGTATGCATTGCAGACTGTCCTGCAATGTTGTCTAAAATGAATCCCTGTGAGTCTGAAATGTGTATGTTCTGCAGTGATAGTGTATAGTCTTGTTCCCTCAGTTATCACATATCGTTACGCCTTGTCATTGTGTGTGGTGTGTATAGCAGTAAGTCAGCTCTTACAGTATGTGAATATGCACTTGGTGACACTGTATGGCTCACTTCAATAGCCTTGGTCTTGGCCAAAATTGCCATTCTGCTATTAGGCCCATCACACAGTAGGATTTGTAATCCTGTGTTGTGGGCCTGACAGTAGCAGTGAAAGAGAGGGATTGCGGCAGGCAGGACTACTGTAAGGGGGCCCATAGGTGTCACAGCTGTGCCAGACTGTACCAGGAGTGTGTGTGTGTGTGTGTGTGTGTGTGTGTGTGTATAGCAAATATAATACTGCAGGGTATTAATTTACATATGTTGTGTTCTCCTCACAGGTGAACACAGGGGCTGGTGTCCCTCCCCCTCACAACCTGATGTCAGTGTCTTAGCGGATTCCCATGACAATGGTGGTCATAGTGAGGCACAGGTGGGGTTGTTGAGGCTTGGATCCGTGCCATTGTTTGGTATCCAACTTTCACTCACCATGTCCCTGCACACAGTCAGTATGGCCACACATGCCCAGTCCCCAGCAGCCATGGATAATGGACAGGTTATGGGTGGTGGCATGG
The DNA here is from genome assembly GCF_019279795.1 of Protopterus annectens. Lineage (NCBI taxonomy): Eukaryota > Metazoa > Chordata > Ceratodontiformes > Protopteridae > Protopterus > Protopterus annectens. Next base: position 1,037,495,036 of record NC_056735.1, read on the forward strand.
AACAGGCTAGTGTGTTTAGTATGGTGAGTGTGAGTGTAGACACCAGCCATAGGCAGAGAGCAGGTGAGGTCACACACAGACAGATGGACAAGGGCACTCAACAGAGGACTACTGCCCATCAAGCACCTGTCACAAGTGTCACCAGATGCATATTATGGTCCATCATGGAGGCACAGGTGTGTACTTACTGCAACATAAGACAGGTGCTCAGGGTCATGAATGCAGACAACCTCCATGACAGTTACTTTGCCATACATCATCTTGCCATTGTTTTGGATAGACAGTGGGGTGAGACATTGTCACTGCTCAACCATGCAATGTCTGTGCTTGAGCATGTGGTGGGAGTAGGGCATCGGCCAGGTGGATGTAGGTCAGTGACATGACCAGCTGTGAGCCCACATGGCTTTGCACATTCACAGTCCCATAGTGGCAGTACCAACAGCACTACTGAAGAGAGGGTGCTGTTCACACCACACCGGAGCAGGCCATAGGGACATTGTCCTGGCCAGTCCCATCAGGGACACAGGTCCAGCAGACAGCTGTCACCATCAGGGAGTAGTACTGCATCTGTCCTTGGGACTGGTGGTGCCAGTGATACTCCTGGAAGAACCTTTTACTGCATCCCTGCCAGGAAAAGGTGAACAATACATCCTGCATGTACAGTCCAGCTGTCCAACATAGGCCTGTGTCGGGCATCCACATTGCTTGCTGGTGTGCAGACAAACACTCACACATCCCTATCCCAGGCCAGTCACTATCAGACACACACAGCTTCTCTGCACAGCCCAGTTGAACATCAACCCTCCAGACACACACACACACACACACACACACACACACACACACACACACACACACACACACACACACACACACACACACACGCACACACACATGCACATGCACGATATCAACCATATGGCCCAGCTTAGGCCTCTGGCAATCCCACACCACACCATATGCATGTGATGATATGTGTGCCACAACACCGTTATCCATAACATAGATGCACAGACATGCTCATATGGGTCTGATGCACAGGGTGACTATGGTACAGTGTAGCAGTGTCATACTGTGTAAGGTGCTGTCTGCTGCCAGTAGGTATATGTACCTTGTTAGCCATGATGCACTATTGCTGTTAGGACTGCTGACTGACTGTAGTGTCATGTACTGTATTCTGGTTCTGTTCCAGGTGTCTGTGTGGCTACAGGCTGTGGGCCTGCTGACAGTAGCAATGATGAGTAAGGCAGAGTGGAAACACAGTGACCTTTTCATAGCCAAGCTACAGCTGTACATGAACATGTTTACCAGGTGTGTTTACATGCAACAGTGTGTGAGGTGCAATTGTGGCAGACAGTGTGACCTTGCATACATACTATTGACACAGCCACCTAACCTGCATACATGTCACCTGGGTGTTCTGTATGACCACAGGTTCACACATACAGAGGAGATTACTTGAGTACTGGCACTAGGTCCCTCATCAGCTTAGCCATTACATTCACTGCAACAGATTCAGTTATCAGCACCTGTTGCCCCTGCCATTTCTGTCACATCCACTCAACCATCATGCAGTTGATGAGGGTTTTCCTGGTACTGTGTATGACAGGTTTGGGATATGTATTCCTGACACAGGTCAGCCTGTGTTAGTCTAACCTGACAATCACTAGCATGTGTGTCTGCTATATCATATGCATGTCTGGCCTCTCATGCTGGTAGTGCACACAGAGTCATAGTCCTGTACATGGTACAGCTGACAAAGGGCTGAGCACAGCCCCTACCCGCATAGTCTTATGAATGATAGTGCTAGATACATAACACAGATAGCACAGTGGTACTGTAGTGTGGCAGTATCTGCCACTATTATCGAAGTGGGTATAAATTGCAGAGACTGTTATGATTGGCAATGGTGTGGTCAGAGGCCCTTATCATGTTAGAGGCATCACATACACACACACACACACACACACACACACACACACACACACACACACACACACACACACACACACACACATATACACTGCTGCATGGGGACATGCATTGAGGCACACATGCACATGGAGGTGACACTTATCAGAGTAGATGACCTACCCATCTATTATTGTACAATACACAGTGATACAGCCATTGCACCACAGTGACTTTGTGTTATAAACTGTGTAGCTGTGCTTGTACAGTGGATGACATCTGTATGGGCCGACACTAGGTTGGCAATGGGGGAGTTTACAGGGTGGAAGAGGCATACAAAATGGTATAGCCATCACATACACACAGTAAAGATAGCCACAGGGGCTGTGCATACAGAAACAAATACACAGTTGCCAATAGACATATTAGCAACCCTACATATCCACTTGTATGTACTATAGTGCTGTGTACACATGCCATGCTCCACAAACATTATATGCCTGGGACATAACAGACAACCTCTTACAACAGGTAATCTTGCAAATGCTTTCATGGATGGTGAGATAACCCACCAGACATAGCAATTGGTCCCATCTACTGCTCCTACATACCTGCACAAATGATAGTGTGACAAACATTGTCTCAGTATGATGTATCAGTCAGGTATGATGTCTGATGCTGGCACATGTGTCAGTATGGTAACTGTGACATATTTGGCAATGATATCACAATAATGCTCAATGTCAGGGGACACAGACCACATATAGGTTGCAAATATGTGGATATCTGATGTACATTTGTACAAATGACTGATATGAGCTGTATATTGTTACATGGTGCATGTGAGGCAGATGCAATTAACAGGGTCTTTAACATAATGTCATGGGCAGGGGGTCAGCAGGCTTTAAAATGGTATAACCTACACACACAACAACCACAGTGGGGAAGCTTCACACACTACTATAGTTGTCAGTATTGAGATTAGAACCCCTACCTACCTATTTCCACTATAGCATTATGCAGTTATTACACATGCCACAGAGCTTAGAGGGCTGACAAGTGTATGCAGGTACATCTAGGGTGAATTACATCAGCAGGCCTTGTAAAGTAGGGCAATGGGACATGTAATGGGTGGTACATGCCACAAAATGTTATAACCCATGCCCCCAAAGGATATGAGTCTCACCCAAACACACACACACACACACACACACACACACACACACACACACACACACACACATTTGCCATGACTGAGTATAGAACCCCTGCCTATCTAGTTATCTGTACTATACTATTACTTAATTGCACACATCACAGAGCTTATAGGGCTGAATGCTGTCCAAATGTACTTCTAAGGGCAATGACATCAGCAGGACTGCTAAAGTAGGGCACTGGTAAGTGTTGTGGGTGGGAAAGTCCTCAAAATACTTCATCATACAAACATACACACTTGCAAACTCTTGTAAATACACTTATGCACACACACACACACACACACACACACACACACACACACACACACACACACACACACACACACACACACACACACACACACACACACACACACACACACACACACACACACACACACACACACACACACACACACACACACACACACACACACACACACACACACACACACACACACACACACACACGTGCCGGACCTGAGAGTAGAACCCTTACCTATCTAGTTATTTGTACTATACTGCTACACAGTTATTGCACATGCTACTGTGCTTACAGGGCTGACGAGTGCCCAAAGGTACTTCTAAGGTGAATTACATCAGCAGGGCTGATAAAATAGGGAAAGTCCTCAAAATACTTCATTTTACAAACATACACACTTGCAAACTCTTGCGCATACACTTATATACAAACACAAACATTTGCCTGATCTGAGAGTAGAACCCCCACCTGTCTAGTTAATTGTACTATAGTATTACATAGTTATCGTACATGCTACAGGTTGACATGTGTCCAAAGGTGCTTCTAAGGTGAATGACATCAGCAGGACTTCTAAAGTTGGGCACTGGGATGTGTACTGGGTGGGAAAGTCCTCAAAATACTCCAGCCTACAAACATACACACACATACATTTGCCAGAACTGGGAATAGAACCCCTGCCTATCAAGTTATTTTTACTATATTGGTACATAATTATTGCACACTCCACAGAGCTTATAGGGCTGGGGCTGTGCAAAGGTACTTCTAAGAGGAATGACATCAGCAGGACTGCTAAAGTAGGGCACTGGGAAGTTTTATGGGTGGGAATGCCCTAAAACTGTTTCACCTACAAACAAACACACACTCACTCTTACACACACACTTGCCAGGACTGTGATTAGAACCCCTACCTATCTAGTTATTTGTACAATAGTGTTACACAGGTATCACATGCTCTACAATTCTTATAGAGCTGATAGGTGTCCAATGGTACTTCTAAGGTGAATGACAGCAGCAGATCTTGTTAAGTAGGGCAATGGGAAGTGTACTGAATGGGAACAGCCTCCTAATACTTAGACCTACAGACACACACACACACACACACACACACACACACACACACACACACACACAAACACACACACACACACACACACACACACATATGCACAGGTGCAGGTGATATTATAACCCCACCTCCCCACCTCAGTGCAGCTACACAACAATGCTCACCACACTCCTTCAGCCTGACACATGAGACTGGTTATATGCCAGTTGCCACTGTCCAGTGCACCTATCTATCACTCTCACTCTCTCACTATGTACATCTATATGTGTTATTAGTTTGACATATATATATCTGTGTATATATATGCAGATATCACAAATATATCACATAAGGGCCACCTATAGCTAGCTGAGGGTATCCTGTCTGATGGGTGTGTGTAGGTGCGTAGGGGCAGTTAAGGTATATAGCTGTCTGTAACATAAACAACACAACAATATAGTCATATAGTCTGTTGTATTCCAACATGGCCTTCTTCTCTAAGTGTGTACATGTAGTGTGACCTTCTATGTCTATAGTGAGAGTGGGACTCCATTCATAGGTGTACTCCACTCCAGTCTTCAGTGCTATTGTGTGCTACAGCCATACCTCTCATCATAGCTCTCCAGGACTGGTTTTAGGTTTTCTGGGTTTGTTTTATGATCATTTGTCTGTATATCTGTAGTGGGATTGTGCAATGTATTGTGTCAGACATAGGAGGCAGACATCATTGTACCAGTCACAGTGTTTTTACTCAGAGATGGACAAGATGTATGATGCACAGACTAACATTATGAGACTACATTGACATTGGGACCTAACAAGGCCAGAGATCAGGTGTGTGGCTAGTGCTGATTGACTGCAATGCTGTAAACAGTCAACTGACTTGCACATACTGCTTGGGGGTTCCTGCTTATGTCTTTCCTTTCCTACCTGGAGAAGTCTCCTTCTGGTGGTGTGTTTGGCAGATTGTTCATTTGTGTTTTTTTGGCAGATTGTCCAGAGTCTTTTTTTGGCAAGTCATCCTCCCAGTCTACATAAACTTTGTAGTTTCTTTTATGTAGAGTTTATTTTTAGACATTATGAAAACTGATATTATATTACAATGATAGACAACCGTTTCAGACACCAACTAACCTTCAGACACTCTCTTTAATGAAAACTCACTTTACCTCACCCTCTGTCCCACCAATGTAATTATTGAACATCCAACATATGCCTATCATTGTATATTTGTCCCACTGTTGGGTGTTATCTTGTCTAGATGTTCATCTGTGAGGGTTGGGGAGGTATTATGTGCTGGGTACAGAGTTTCAGATGACTTGCAGACATGTCCATTATATGTGTAGTATATTCCTACATAGCACCATGACTTCTTCAGAAAATGGGTCAAGAGCAGTACGAGTAATGTGGGTGAATCACTGACAGACAGTTGTGTATAGGCAGTGGTTTGCTAGTTCGCTAGTACGGTATTGGCTCCTGAAACTCCTAACATAACCCACACAGATGAGAGTAGCTCATCTTTCAGCATGTCAGCACATGTCCAACTGGGAACACATCACAGCGGGATCACAGGACTGTCTTGTGCTGTGCACTTACACTGGGAACACATCACTAGGGTATTGAGGCACTTTATTTGCTTACAGGGAGTGAATTCCACACAGACGGGAGTGTGTGTGGTGACGTGATTGGTCACACCCTCAACAAGCCACTGATATCACAGCCCAGGCTGATGATGTGCCATATTATTGATGGAGTAGGCACAGACCCATATTATAATTTACTAAGCATTTCTTTCTTTTAAATTAGGTATCTTCTATAAGAAAAGGTGACCTTCTTAGGGGAAAACCCCACTTCATCGCTAGAACAAACAAACAAACAATCATTATCCACAGCACTTTTAACATCTTCTTGATGAAATTCTAAAAACTTTGTTACACATAATCTTTTCTGACTTTTATTGTCCCCATAAGCAGATTTTACCTACTCAAATGTAACCACTTTCTACCATCAACTTCAATACCATTCTTAAAAGGTTTGCTTTTCACCTCTTTACTAGAAAATTCCAAATACCCACAGCCACAAGTCTTTATTTAACATCATAAAATTTTGTTTTAAAAGGTGATTTTCAGAAGTGTACTCAAAAATATAAAAGTTTCACCAAATGGAAGAGCCTTTTATAATACAAGGTGGGTGTGCACTACTAAACCCAGTCTCTCATCCTGTAGCCAGTTTTTTCCTAAAAATACTATAAAATTATTAGTTATAAGTGTACAGATCCAAAAAACGTTGTAAAATCATCACGCATTCACGCTCACATGAAAGGTAAATTTAAACCAAACTGTATATGATTTAATACAACAACAAATTTACTCAAAAAACTAGGTTATTACCTTTTATTATGAAAAATCAAAATTACTATATATTCACGATATCTTAGATTAAATTTTTTTCAAAATTCCAGAGTGTACACATAACAAATGACTAAAATAAACATAATACAAAGCAGCATCAAAAAGGTTCTTCTATGTCTATTTGCCGTGGAACCTCTTCTGCAGGAAAACTTTTTTCCTCAATGTAAAATACTTAACCAGTGAAATAATCTGTATCAAAAATAATGAAGGATTTAATTGTAGGTATCCTCCCAAATTTTGCTGATAGGTTCTAAGCCCCAGGAAGTCTTGATACTGCTCTAGAGGAGAAAGCACATCAACTGTGGCCCAGTAATAAAAATTACCCCATCTCCAGATTTTTACCAAATTACAAAAATCCCATTTCTATTCTTTATATGTGAAATAATATCCACCAGCTTCCTTTCTTTAAAAAGACTATCCAACAAAACCCCAACAACAAACAAAAAACCACCACAACAAGAAACAATAAGTCTACAGGATCACTTAAACATGTTTTACATTTTGGGAAGTGGATAACATTATCAATAATAGAAAGTCCCAACCTAGAATGGAGAAAAACTTCATTAGAAAAAGTCCGTAATTCAATATTTTCTATTCCGGCCCTTTACTCTTCCCTTCAGTTTATTGTGCTCTCAAAAATTACCTCTGTTCTGTTGTTCTGTGTCAGTTGATGCTTCCAGTTCATCAGCCAGATCTACTCTCTCAAAGGAGATGATTTTTTTACTGGCAGTGGTATCAGATGAAGAAACCGAAGAGTCACGTCCACTACAGGAACTTGTTTCTGCATTTCTAGCTTTGAACCTACCATTCTTACATTTACGCTGCCAAGAGTAAACCAAATCATATTTAAAATCATTAATGTCTCTATTTAGCTTCTTCTTCTTTCTCTGGATAACTTCATTTTCAACTGTAACCACTTCATCTTTAATGTCCTTCATAGTGGCATTAAAGTTCTCACTCGAAAAGTCTTTTAGTAAAGTCTCTTGTACCTCTGCAATCTGAAGATGAATAGCCCCAAGAGCCTTCCGATTTCGTTTAATTAGAATTTTCAGCCAACCCAACGTGCACTGAAGTGAAACAGCTTTCCATTCATCAAGAAATTCCTTCTCATCTTCCCCAAATCGGAAAGCAGGTAATTTGTCCACACGAAGACCTCTAGGTGTCACCGATAGGCTCACATATTTTTCTAAAAGATGAGTGTCATAGAATAAGGAAATTTCCTTAATCATTAGTCTTTTTAACTTGTCATACCTTTTATCAAATGTATCATTGCCAGAAAACGACCATGGATCAAACCGAGCCAACTTGTCTTCCCTTTCACGCAGTAAGTTGGCAAAAAGAAAACCATTAACATTTCTTTCAGTATTTGCCATCACTGGAAACACCATAGCTCCTTCCAAGGACATATCCCTGATACAGCTGTGAGGAATGTCAGATGTTGGAGTCGTGATAGCTTCCAGGGCTGCCAGCACACATATTCATGATAATGCCCTGGGCATTGCGCATGACCTGGTAGTTGCTGGAGTGGAAGCCCTTGTAGTTTATGTAGACCCTACCCTGCTCACCGAGTGGTGCTTTGATGTGGATGTGCATGCAGTCTATGGCACCCAGTGCCTCCAGGTAGTCTGCTACATGGTGGAAGAGATGCATATTGCTGGTTCACTCCTCACAGGTGCTGGGGAAGTAAATGTGCTCACTGGCATGTGGTAGCATGGCATCCAGGAACTGGTGGAGTACCCTGGATGTAGATGCCATTGAGACCTCCATGATGTCCCCAGTAGGTTTTTGGAAAGTACCTGTAGCTAGTATTCTTAAGGCTACACATACCTTGGTATCCACTGGGATGGGTTCCCCTCTGTTGGATCCGGGTCTGAGGTGAGGCTGGCACAGCTCGATGAGTTGCTGAAGTATGTCCCTGTCCACATTGTAGCATTCTGCTATCTCCAGATCATGTAGCTCCTGGTAGGTTACCCTGAGTCTGAACACTCTTCTCCTCCTCCTCTGTCTGGGGTCATTGCCAGTATTATCTTCCTCACCACCCTCAGCATCTAGCACATATTGATATATCAAAGTGACGGCAGCCCCTAACATCTTGTCAGTTAAAATTCCCCCAAGGGTGTACACCAATGGTGCAGAGTTTGTGGGAAAAACCAGACTGAAAGGTGTTTGCACAGTTTATACTGTTGTACTGCAGATGCTGCCTGTGTGATTGGCTGACTATGATACATTCCATCTGTCAGCTCTATTTGTACTTGATTGCTTTTATTCTGCTATTTCCCTTTTTTGTTTTTTCCCTTCCCCATTTCAGCCCCTTTTAAGCCCCATGGTGTGCCATGGAAATCCGCTGCCCAAATGTAAACAGTTCTGCTATTTCCGTTTTTTTTTTTAATGCTTAAGACGTAGTGTGCACCACACAAACCCGTTATGCTAAAGTAAACACTTTTGAGCAGTAATGGCCCTCCCCTGGATGTGAACACAGTCCTTATTTCATGGAAGAAGTAAATACAGCAGCAGACACACCCCCTTGCTTAGCTGTGCTTAGCTAAGCTCAAATGGTAGCCATGGAGCTCCTATGTATTTACATCAAGCATGATACACCCCCTTTTCATGTCAGCTGCTTCTCCTGCTTACACTGCACAATTATAGCTTCTACACAGTTAGTTGCATTTGGACATGGTCTCCTACTTTGTGATTCAGTAAATTTTGCTCATTTGCATACCCCACTGCCTTAGTCCCTTGTTACACCACTACACCGCAGCCTTTCTCCTTAGCAACCACTGTTCCCTGTTATTGTTTTGGTTCTCCATGCTACCTACTACAATGGTAAAATGCAGATTTCACTTATAATTGTCTTTTCACATTTTTTTTTATTTTCTACATGATTTTGTTTGCACGCCACTAAGCTACACTTAAATGGCCCAAATTGGTAAAAAAAAAAAACACTTTTATTTTTATAATTTTGAAACTATATTCCATGCCAGTGGCCATTATTTGGCCATTGGCATGCCTAATGATTATAATTCATGCTTTACTTTGAGCTGTCATGCCCCCATTTTGATTTTTGCAGAAATGTATTTGGTTAGTAGCCGAATATATTTCTGCAGTGGACACTATTCTGGCACGGATGCCTGCCTGCTTACTGAATCACTAATTTACTTCATTTGCATGTTTTTTTTACCAGAAAATGAGGTAATTAGCATTATTCAGTGGTGTCCATGCCAGAATAGTGCAGCCAGGCTCGTGCATGCCCCCAGCCTGGTTTACTGAATCGCATAGGCTCCGATCTCTGTGTTCAGGCCATGCCACTATTCAGGCATGGGATTTTAGCTTACTTAATCCCATGGAAAGTGTCTAGCTCCAATTATAGCACATTGCAGGCTACAGGGTATCCACTTTTTTCCCATATTTAGATGACTTACTTATCTATGCAGACTATTTTTCAATGTGTCAGAAATCTCTCTCTCTTTGTGAGAGATCTCTGATGCAGGATGGTATTCCAAGTGAACCTCAGTGCAAAGAGCTTTTCTTCCACAGGAAAAAAAAAACATAGATCTATATTTAGATCTCTTCCAGGTTTTTCTTCCCAAATCCCTCTGGTGTTGCACATACAGCCACTATGGAACAGGAGTTATCAATATTTTTTGTAGATGTTGTGATCCCTTAGTGGGCAAGGGAGGGAATACCTCATAATTCTGAGTCCCATGGCCTATATGATTCTTATGATACCTCTGTCCAGACTCCACATGAGAAAGATACAATGTTATGTGAAGTCTGTTTTATACCTCTCAACCTCTTTGAGCAAGAACTCCAGACAAAACCATAAATAATGGGGGAATGAAGCCCCCAGAACATATATATTTTTAGATATTGCTCTTACAAACTTAGAAAGTTGCTAGAATAACAGGTTTTGCATTAACATGAACTTTCTGAAAGGTATGAAGTCTGAAACTCAAATGTGTGTTATTTTCTGATTTCAGTCTTCAATGATTTGCTAGTGGCTTACCAGAAAAACACAATTTTCTGAGAAACATACCAAAAATATGAAGCAAAAGCTGGATATTCTATGAAAATCTGGACATTTGAGAGGATAGCCTTTTTTGGTGCCAGTACCAACACCCATTATCTTTTTAGATTCCAGTTCTGGGTATGTGAGAAGAGCAGTCACTTGGTGGAGACCTCAAATACCCTGAATCCAGGTCTTTCCCTCTCCCATACTGCTCCAAAACAGCCAGTCACCACAGACACCTTAGACTTTGCTTGGGGATCAGTGTTAACGGGGATAAACATGCAAAGTATCTGGGACAACAAAAGACGGACACAAGCACATATACAAAAGAGATGTTTGCCCTTAGCAAGGCACTCAACTCTCTAAATCACTTGGTCCCCAGGACCACTTTAGGTTGTTATGGACAATACCACAGTAACTTGGTACATAAGCAGGCAAGGGAGAACCAGGTCTTTCTGTTATGCAGACTAGCCATGTTATCACAGGATATAGCTTTACAGCAGAATCTCACTCTACTTCCTATATTCTGTCAGAGCAAAACTATGTGGCAGACAAGCTGGGCAGACAAAAGCAGAATCTCATGACTGGAAACTAGATCAGGGGATCGTCCAAGATCTGATCCATCTGTGGGGAGTTTCTCAAGTAGGCCTTTTTGTCTTCTCAATGAGCAATCAGTTGTCAAAATTGTGCTCCAGGACTTCATGCAAGAAGGTCTCAAAGACTGATGCATTTTTCTTTCCTTGGACAGGAATATTCCTGTATGCTTTTTCAACCTTTCCATTGATGTAAGGTGATTCTGAAGACTCAGAAGGAATCCCACAAGATCAATGTGGTGAATCCTTTCTGGTCCAGGCAGTTGTGGTTCTTTCTTCCTTTGGCATTGGCCAGAGGCAGTTATTACAAGTTTCCTCACAAACTGGCTCTAAGTGCACAAGAACAGGGCCAAAAGAGATAAATGGGAACATATATTTGGTAGTGTAATGACTTGGCAAACTTTAAAAATTCCCTGCACACTTCTCTGTCAGAAAATTCCCTGTACACTTCTCTGTCAGAAATACTGGGTGAAACAATTGGTGTAACTAAGGAAAAATGTTTTCTAGTTGGTGCCAGAACCCAGAGTAGTGTTTCTCTTATTTTACAATAAAGAGTTACTTTCCTATGCCTGTCTTACTGCTTTATCAAGGTTCATTTGTTTACCAATTCAGCATGTCTGCAGATGGATTCCCCCCTATTTCAAGGCTTTCCAGTGTCAAAATGTTTTTGAAAGAGGTTTTGCATAAGAAACCTCCAAGAAAACCGATGTCTCCTTGGGACATTAATTTTGTGTTAGAGAAGCTAACACTTGTTCCATTTGAACCAGTTCATCTGGCTGACTTGAGGTTCTTAATATGGAAAACAATTTTATGACTTGCTCTGACCTCTGCAAGAACATCTGAGTTGTATGATCTTATAGTGGGTCAACCTTATTTCATTTTCCACAGGACTGGGTTTCCTTGAGAATTAAGTCTTCTTTTATGCTTAAAGTAATATCCAAATGTATTTAAAGCCAAACTATCTATCTCCCTGTGTTCTTCCCTGAACCCCAAAATGAGGGAGAAAGGAGACTTCATATTTGTATGTCCACAGACAGTTCAGGTATTATCTTGACATTAAGGTATTATCTTGACATTACAAAATCTTTCAGAACTTCCAATCAGTTGTTTATTTCTTGTGAAATTAAGAAGGGACAAACTTTGTCAAAGCACACTATTTCCAGATGGATATCTCAGACTATTACCTTTTGTTATTCCCACTGCAACAAAACTGTTCCAGACAGGGTCATGCCATATTCTACCAGGGCCTTTGCTTCATCTATGGCTTTTCTGGAAAGCGTTTAATTCTTGCAGTATTATAGAAAAAGCAATGTGGTCCTCTGTACATACTTTTACAAAGCACTACATGCCAGATTCCTTCTTCAGGTCTCAGTCAAGTTTTGCTAGGACCATTCACCATTTTTAGATATTGCTCTTACAAACTTAGAAAGTTGCTAGAATAACAGGTTTTGCATTAACATGAATTTTCTGAAAGGTATGAAGTCTGAAACTCAAATGTGTGTTATTTTCTGATTTCAGTCTTCAATGATTTGCTAGTGGCTTACCAGAAAAACACAATTTTCTGAGAAACATACCAAAAATATGAAGCAAAAGCTGGATATTCTATGAAAATCTGGACATTTGAGAGGATAGCCTTTTTTGGTGCCAGTACCAACACCCATTATCTTTTTAGATTCCAGTTCTGGGTATGTGAGAAGAGCAGTCACTTGGTGGAGACCTCAAATACCCTGAATCCAGGTCTTTCCCTCTCCCATACTGCTCCAAAACAGCCAGTCACCACAGACACCTTAGACTTTGCTTGGGGATCAGTGTTAAGGGGGATAAACATGCAAAGTATCTGGGACAACAAAAGACGGACACAAGCACATATACAAAAGAGATGTTTGCCCTTAGCAAGGCACTCAACTCTCTAAATCACTTGGTCCCCAGGACCACTTTAGGTTGTTATGGACAATACCACAGTAACTTGGTACATAAGCAGGCAAGGGAGAACCAGGTCTTACTGTTATGCAGACTAGCCATGTTATCACAGGATATAGCTTTACAGCAGAATCTCACTCTACTTCCTATATTCTGTCAGAGCAAAACTATGTGGCAGACAAGCTGGGCAGACAAAAGCAGAATCTCATGACTGGAAACTAGATCAGGGGATCGTCCAAGATCTGATCCATCTGTGGGGAGTTTCTCAAGTAGGCCTTTTTGCCTTCTCAATGAGCAATCAGTTGTCAAAATTGTGCTCCAGGACTTCATGCAAGGTCTCAAAGACTGATGCATTTTTCTTTCCTTGGACAGGAATATTCCTGTATGCTTTTTCAACCTTTCCATTGATATGTAAGGTGATTCTGAAGACTCAGAAGAATCCCACAAGATCAATGTGGTGACTCCTTTCTGGTCCAGGCAGTTGTGGTTCTTTCTTCCTTTGGCATTGGCCAGAGGCAGTTATTACAAGTTTCCTCACAAACTGGCTCTTAGTGCACAAGAACAGGGCCAAAATACATAAATGGGAACATATATTTGGTAGTGTAATGACTTGGCAAACTTTAAAAATTCCCTGCACACTTCTCTGTCAGAAAATTCCCTGCACACTTCTCTGTCAGAAATACTGGGTGAAACAATTGGTGTAACTAAGGAAAAATGTTTTCTAGTTGGTGCCAGAACCCATTCAGAGTAGTGTTTCTCTTATTTTACAATAAAGAGTTACTTTCCTATCGCCTGTCTTACTGCTTTATCAAGGTTCATTTGTTTACCAATTCAGCATGTCTGCACATGGATCCCCCCTATTTCAAGGCTTTCCAATGTCAAAATGTTTTTGAAAGAGGTTTTACATAAGAAACCTCCAAGAAAACCGGTGTCTCCTTGGGACATTAATTTTGTGTTAGAGAAGCTAACACTTGTTCCATTTGAACCAGTTCATCTGGCTGACTTGAGGTTCTTAATATGGAAAACAGTTTTATGGCTTGCTTTGACATCTGTAAGAACATCTGAGTTGTAAGATCTTATAGTGGGTCAACCTTATTTCATTTTCCACAGGACTGGGTTTCCTTGAGAATTAAGTCTTCTTTTATGCTTAAAGTAATATCCAAATGTATTTAAAGCCAAACTATCTATCTCCCTGTGTTCTTCCCTGAACCCCAAAATGAGGGAGAAAGGAGACTTCATACCTTGTATGTCCACAGACAGTTCAGTTATTATCTTGACATTAAGGTATTATCTTGACATTACAAAATCTTTCAGAACTTCCAATCAGTTGTTTATTTCTTGTGAAATTAAGAAGGGACAAACTATGTCAAAGCACACTATTTCCAGATGGATATCTCAGACTATTACCTTTTGTTATTCCCACTGCAACAAAACTGTTCCAGACAGGGTCATGCCATATTCTACCAGGGCCTTTGCTTCATCTATGGCTTTTCTGGAAAGCGTTTAATTCTTGCAGTATTATAGAAAAAGCAATGTGGTCCTCTGTACATACTTTTACAAAGCACTACATGCCAGATTCCTTCTTCAGGTCTCAGTCAAGTTTTGCTAGGACCATTCACCAGGGGCTCCTGGACCCTTCTTCTTCCAACTCCCATCTGTACTAAGCTATATTAATCTACCCATAAAACTCAGGCTACTGCAGCAACAGTCTATATGAAGAACAGTTGTGTAAATACATTTACCAGAGCAGTAGATGTTAGAATTATTACTGCTGCAGTACCTGCTTCCTCCACCCCATTGTCTTTGGGTGTGTTTTTTATGCCAGTGTGTGGGCATTTTTTCTGGTTGTTATTCCTAGCAATGCCTCCTCAGGGCTCTGCCTCCCTCTCTCAGTTGTCATGAAAGCTCTGAATGCAAGGGATCATTTGAACATTTACTGTTATAGCAAGTTTTCCTACACAGCTCCACTTTTTTACAACCTAAAATGTTTACATGTAAATTTGTATTTGATTTCAATATTATTTTCTACAGTTGACATACTACTTGGACTGAAAACTCATAATGCAGATTTAAGTAGCAAAGTCTGTGACTGTGCGTATGTGTGTGTGTCCTTTTAAGGAAACTTATTGTCTCCAACATGCAGGGACATATAGGAAGCAGAAGCAGGGACTCTGATTTTGGCCTATTTCTGACTATAGTGCTGACAGTTCACTGTATACTTTTTATTCTGAATTTGGAAAAGGCCAAACTATCTTCACTATATCCACTTTCACTATAAAGTGTACACTACCCTATCTGGACTACGGCCAGAAATGGACTGAAACTATAGAGTCCATGTCATACAGAAATTACAATTGTTCAACACTACATAGATTAAGTATTGTAATGCCCAAATAACACATAGAAGCCGGAGTTTAACATTGCCTATTAAAACTTCTATCACACTTTCATTTAGTCATTTATGTTTTCAGCCCACAGGCATCTTTGTGAATGGTATACTCAAAAGGTTATGCAGTCAGGTGAAAGTCTATGTCCCATACACTCTTGGAATGGGGTGATGAAAGGCAGTAGTTTCATTTATTATTTTAATATGAAATTTATATGGAATTATTCTTAATGCAATTACATTTGGTCGTATATGCAGCTATTAAACACATATCATGTATGTGCATCTGTTATCACATTTAATAGTAGAAGAAACAAGTAAAAATGCCCTTTTTAGGTCACTAAATGCCCCTCTAGACCTCTGTCCGTTAGCCTTCTGTAACTTCCAGCTCTTATGCTCTGCACACATACAGTGCTTACAAACTGAAATTTTAAATGCATGGAAAATGAGCACATTCATTTGTCACTCTGGTGCACCACATAATTAAGAGTAAGCATGCAAGCTCTTCACAACATCCTGTCATCAGGATTGAACCCTGAGGGGCCAAGAGTTGTAAGGCAGAGACTTTGGTATCTGAGCCACTGTGCTACCCTTTGATCATAAAATGAGTACCTCTAATACTAGTTTGAAACTGAATTGTGTACCATTTAATTCTGAATACTTTTTGAACTAATTTGTTTCAAAAAGTTATTTGTCAAAGTGTTCAAGCCACATACATGTTATATAAAAAGGAAATAATATGAATTTGTTCCAAATGGATAGACCTATTTTGATGCTTATTTGTTGGGAGTTAGATATTACTTGCATTTTTCATACTAATGTGTGGTGTCTCTTTGGTTACTGAAGTTCTTAATTTGCTGGCAAGTATGCATGCTGATGAAGAGACTGTCTGTTGCTTAATTGTATGGGTGGAAAATTGAACAGCTGTTTTTCTTCCAGAATAATTCAATTAATTCACAAACCATAAAACATTAGAAACTGAAAGCAAAAAGAATGTACGGGATATTTCTCATGAAGCATCCAGTAGAAATACATAGTAATAGTTAAGGCTGAGAGATTTCAAGTTTAACAAATGTCGCAAAATGTCAGTGCTACACATATTATGAATGAGTTGGTTCTCAGGCATGTTGAAGTTTGATAGGCCAGTTAACTCAGATGGCTGAAGACAGAGATCAATGCACTGACCCCACAGACTGATGGGTAGTATTTTCCTTTCCTGCTTGTTGCAGCTGTCTGTCTGTAAAGTCTGGAATATATGTTAGTGTTTTTAGCATCTTGATAACAATATGTATCACCAGGTTTCTAGAACCATCTATTTGTAATTGTCTCTTGTGAGTGAGAAGAGCTGGGTGGGACCCATGAACAAGCTGTCATGATGGTGATGGTGCTTCTGGAATGAACATATTAGCATATCCCCTGAGAGAAGAACAGTCACCACAATTCTGTATTCCTACTGGCTTCACTAAATAGAATGTGTAGTGAACCTGTCAATGAATAGTAATACACAAACAGAACATTGCCCCAAAGTAGTTTGATTACATGTTTATTCCTATGGTTCTCCCTACCCTTACAAAATGGAAAAAAGATAGTCATTGTCTAGCCTTTCCTTTTCCTTATTAATGATTTTGCTAGCTACTGAGACAGATATCTTCACATATATAGATTTGAATTCTTGCTGAGTTGCTCTCTTCCTTATACGTTTGTCATTATGTTTATTGACTAGGGATTCACATTATCCCCATTATAATTGTGTTTTTTAATTTATCAATTAATTTATATTTTCTTAACCAGGTTAACTCTACTAAGCACACTTCATTCACATTGAAGACACTGGGAAACAAACTCCCTTTTCCTAACAACAACAAATTTCATTAGGTGTATTTGAATACTTACACTGTTAAAGTACAGGTCTTAAAACTCAGCCAATCAAATGGTATGATCATCTGTACACTAAAATGTACACATCAATACACAAACTTAAGCACTTTGAAAAATGCAGACATATTACAGACTGAGAGAACAAGATTCTTGGATATGTGTATGCATTCATTTTCTTGGCTCATGCAGATTTCTAAGGGCTAGATTCCTTGTTGGGATGCCAAGGGAGATGGGCTCAGCATATCGGCTGTCATCCAATTTAAAAGGGATTTTTCAATGTCCTGCTGCCCCATGCTGATAATTTAGATGAAGAATAGATTGTCTATGACAGAAATGCTGAACATGCATCCCACTCAATGCAATGGGGGGGGGGGGGGCATGCTTACCTCCCTCATTCTATTCCTCCAGCTTGTCATTAATACTTCCAAGTCCCAGCCCCAGAATTATTTCTCTCCCCAGGATAGGCACATCCATCACCCCTGTTGTTCTGTTAATTGTCCAAAGTGCTACTCAAACTTGGGTTGCCAAGGCTTTACCAGAGTGACCCTTTCTTGTCTTTAGTTTTGGTGATGTTATAAAGACATACAATCTTTTTATTATCTTGCAGTACTATAAGCTGCCAGAATGTTGGAGGTTACAATTCTCACTTCTTCATTTTTGCTTTTGGTTCAGGTTTGCAAACTAATGTCTAGTGCAGTTCAATTGTACATCTGATCCATATATACATATATACATAAAAGAAGGATTAAAAAATGATTTCCAACAATTATGTAAGAATTTTGCAGATAACAGCAGTATTATCTAGGATTGCAACAATCTAGGTACTCAATTATTTAGCCGCTATTATTTTTGGAAGTCATGAAAGAAGCATTTTTCTTTAATACCAACAATAACATGAGCACTCTGTTTTTTTTTGCTCATTAAAGTACACATTGTCTTTACTAGTTGCCATTCTCTCCTGTTCAATTTTTTTTTTACCTCTGATGATTGTTTTTTATATTTTAAAGACAAAGAACATCCCACAGCCGCTCTTTGAGGAATGGACCTATCAGGTCAAAGTAACTTTAACCAATAAGAAACAGGTCTTCTCTAAAAAAATCAGTCAAGCATCCTATCACTGGTGTAATAAATAATATAACAACAAGGCCTACACATCAACCATATAAACATTAGAAGGCCTTGATAGGAGGTTAGGCACAGATGCTGAAACAATAGAAATACAAGAAAGTGATTTTTAGCCTATCCTATGAATAACCATTGATTGCTCCTTTCTAGGAACCTCAGTTTTTGATTTGTCACTGTTTCAAACCAATAGAGTATAGTGGGATGGTTTTATTATGAATATTTGTATTGAGTTTAAATTTCTGATCACTTTATAAGTTTTGTCAACTAGATAGAAGGGAGTAGTGTTTGATAGCAATGGGTCATAAGTGATTCAGTATTGATGTGGTCAGACGATTTATCTGTCCTAATGATGTGATCATTATATGAACGATTGCAGGCATATTAAGTAGTTTTATTTTATCTGTGCAAAAAACAGTCTTGTTAAACATTACTGGGAATTACAGCCTCACTCTATCACTGTCATTTCATGAGGTTGAGCTGTTAGCAGGACCAATGAGAGTTAATGGGATTAGTTAACCAATTACTCTGTAGGTTTTCTGATCCCTCATAT